>NW_026875514.1:0-176877 GCF_032173495.1 Musca vetustissima | reverse complement strand
ATGTATTGCTCACCGATTTTGTTTCTATTTGGCTTATACCAACACCATTACAATATGCCAGTATTACAGTGAATGTGACAAGGTTTCTGGACCGGCAACAAACATTTCTTAGGCTTTACGTAGTGTCAACGGCATTACCGTTGCTGCTGTTTGAAATGAAGCTAAACGAATGACTTAGTTCCTTTCGAGTGAACCGAAAAATATACGAACAGGATTGTTAACTCCACATTTTTGTTGCGCGATTTGATACTCGGGTGATCATTCAATGAGGAGTGGATTGCATTTAGCCATCATAGAAAAAAGGAATACATTTGCCATCTACTTTTAAATCGAGACGTCGAGCTGAAGCAAAGAGTTTTTTTGTTTTTAATTTCGAACGAATATCTATTGGATAACAATATTTATTGGTGTTAAGTAATAGAGTTGGGTAGTTCCGGAACGAACTAGTTCATTGGAAATATTCACATAAAGGAACGATAGGAACTAGGTTCAGTTTTTAATTCGTATAGTTCTTTTTTCTTCGCTCTTTTCTGTGATCTCCTTCCTTTCTTTCCATATTCTTCATTCGTTATCGATCGGTTTTCAGATGCTGTCACATTCTTAAAAATATATAAAGATTTGCTCGTCAATTTAATATCGATCAATCCGCTCTGTGAACTAGATTTTCCCAACTCTAGTAGGTTAAAAGTGAACTTTATGTTCAGAATTAGGAAAAAAATTCGGCAATTCATTCAAAACTCCCAAGAAAATTTCATTTTATGTTCTATGAGTAAATTAATTATATTCAATATTTTCAACAGATCTTCTATATGTATAGTGAACATGTAGTTCATAATTTGATTAAGGTTTGAACATAACCTACTATTCATTCCGAATTATCGACATTTTATTTTTTATTTAGTAAAATTAAATTAGAGCAAGGTCAATATATTTCAGACATGTTAGTCATAAGGGATATTTTATAAAATATAGGATTAGGAAGGAATTATCGTTCCATAAAATCTCCCAACCCTTTCGGAACTAATTCCTCATTCATTTATCTATTTTTTTTGTTCTCAACATCCAAAAACTTGTACCACTTGGAGATCAACTGATCTTACCTAACCCACTTTAAAAATGCTCAAATAAATAACAAAAAAATATCTTCACACCCGTTCTAATTAGTCGCCGCCACACACTGGTATGCTGTTTGGACCTTGTCTTATATTTTTTTCTTTCGAAAAACCAGTTACATTTAATTAGCAAATGATATTTATCAAATAATTACTTCCTTCCTGCAGAGAGATATTATTATATGACAATTAAGCTGGAGTTGAAAAAAATGTGACATATAATAATAATGATGGCTGTACACTCAAATGCACCTGATTACAACGTGATTGAGATATACTTTTTTATAATACCGAAAAAAAAAGAATTTTTTCACAAAGTTATGCTTTGGCAAAAAAGGAGAACAAACGAAAAAAATACGAAGAACCCGGTTTAAATGACATTTAAGATCAGATTACGTTAAAGTCGGCAAAAAACACAAAACGCAAACAAACAATCATAAAAATAAACACTCAAGAAATTTATGAACGAAAAAAAAAATAAAACTGAAAAAAATACGAAATATTTATTTCAATATTTAAGAAATATTAACAACTTGTTTGTCAATTTCAATACCAGATTAGAAAGAATTATAGATAGGTAAACAGACATGTGTATGGGGAGAGAAGAAAGAAGGGAGGGACACATACAAATCACATACCACAAAACAAGTTTCCCTATTTTTATTTAGAATTTGAAAAAAAAATAATACAAACGTCTCGAGAATAAGAAGAAGCTACACAACATATAAAAATATATTTATATACATATGTATACATTTTGTATATTATTATTAGTATTAATATGTTTTGTTGTTTTTGTTCAAAGGAATTTCAAAATTGAATACAGACAAAATACAAAAACAACAAGACAAATATTTATATGAATATTTTTTGCTGGTGTTATGCCAACAGATGTGTTTGATTGTTTGACTCTGCTGGTCTGATGGTCTGGTTTTCGATTCTTTTGTCGTCATATAATTTTTTTCAACATCATCATCGTTATTAAAATATACATATACACACATACATATATATTTTTAATGAATTCCCATTTTATTTTTACATATATACAAATATAATAATTCCTAAAAATATTTGAAAATATTTTTGTTGTATTCTTTTATTATTATTATAATAATGTCGAAATGTCTGATGGATTGGAATGTTGGCATTGTTTTGCCGGTTTCAAAAAAAAAAAAAAAAAAATCCCCCTCAACAGAAAAAAGATTCCATTTCATAAATCTAGAAAAAAAATATTTTCAATTGCCAATCACCCGCTAACATTTCTCATACATACATCTACACACACTCATTGAACCCTGTGTATGTATTATATATGGTCCATCTTTTTTATTCTATAAACAGTGGAAATATTCAACAGAAATATTTTGTTTTTATTCGAATTTTTTTTTTTGGTTTTATTATTTCAGCAAATTGAAAAATTAACGTCAGCATTAGCCTCGTGCTGGTATGCGCATTATTACGTTGCCTCGTTGTATTTATTCTCTCTTGATTTGTTGGTGTTGTAAAAATGTGAAGAATACAAAAATACAAACAACAAAAATATTTGGCGTAAATGAAACTGAGATTTTTCATTTCAATATTACATACTATATGAACAATTATTTGCCAAATTGTTGTTGAAAAAAATTACAGACTCTAAGGTCCAATTTTTTTCTTTAGAAAAAAATTGCAGAACATCAATTCCCAATTTGTTTATATAGAAAAAATTCCCATTTTTTTCTATAGAAAAAAATTCGCCGAACCTCAGTTCTAAGTTCTTTTTTTCTATAGAAAAAAAATTCGCCGAACCTCAGTTCGAAGTTCTTTTTTCTATAGAAAAAAAAAATTCGCCGAACCTCAGTTCGAAGTTCTTTTTTCTATAGAAAAAAATTCGCCGAACCTCAGTTCGAAGTTCTTTTTTCTATAGAAAAAAATTCGCCGAACCTCAGTTCGAAGTTCTTTTTTCTATAGAAAAAAATTCGCCGAACCTCAGTTCGAAGTTCTTTTTTTATATAGAAAAAAATTCGCCGAACCTCAGTTCGAAGTTCTTTTTTTTCTATAGAAAAAAATTCGCCGAACCTCAGTTCGAAGTTCTTTTTTTTTCTATAGAAAAAAATTCGCCGAACCTCAGTTCGAAGTTCTTTTTTTTCTATAGAAAAAAATTCGCCGAACCTCAGTTCGATGTTCTTTTTTTTCTATAGAAAAAAATTCGCCGAACCTCAGTTCGAAGTTCTTTTTTGTCTATAGAAAAAAATTCGTCGAACCTCAGTTCGAAGTTCTTTTTTTTTCTATAGAAAAAAATTCGCCGAACCTCAGTTCGAAGTTCTTTTTTCTATAGAAAAAATTCGCCGAACCTCAGTTCGAAGCTTTTTTCTATAGAAAAAATTCGTAGAACCTAAGTTCGAAGTTTGTTTCTATAGAAAAAAATTCACAAGACTTCAGTTCTCAATTTTTTAGAAACAAATTCACAGAACCTCAGTTCTCAATTTGTTTCTATAGAAAACAATTCACAGAACTTCAGTTCCCAAATTTTTCTATAGACACAAATAGCAGAACCTCACTTAACAAATTTTTCTATAGAAAAACATTCTCAGAACCTAAGTTCTCAGTTTTTTATATAGAAAAAATCCGTATAACTTCATTTCGAAATTTTTTCTGTTTTCAAGTTTTTTTTATAGAAAAAAATCGGGGAACCTCGGTTCCAAGTATTTTTCTATAGAAAAAAAACTTCGGTTCCAAGATTTTTCTATAGACCCTCTATACAAAAAATCAATTTCTGAAAGTCCCCTCTAAATCATGAAGTATTGTATCATACCAAAAATATATTAATACAAGAAAAATTCCAACAACAACTAAAACTGCACTCCAAATGGAAAAAAAGTTGTTGCCATCTGAAAAATTAAAAAAAACTGAACAAAAAATATTTTATTATTGCTTTTTTGCAAGCAATGTCCATTGAAATTGCCCAAATAGGCTGACAGTTAAAATTACTTGCTACAAAAACAACAACAACAAAGCTAACAAGTCAACAACCAAATATTCAAAAAGCAACTACAACAACACCAACAAAACACTCTACACATTTTTGGTGTATTGCGGAATTTGTCTATCTGTTAACATTTTTTTTAACTATTTGCAGAGACGGCAAAAATGCTCACCAACACTTAAACACAACAACAATTTATTTGTGTGTTCGTTTTTTTTTTTTTGAGCACAGAAATATGTTCAAAGCCAACATACATACACACTCTCGCCAACTCATAGATACTTAGATCTGCATGCATTCATACAAAAGTTGTATGCATGTGCAATGCATGGCTGGATAGGAATGGAATGGCTGGCGAAAAAAATACAACAACAAAAAACTTGAAGTATCTCTCGCTCTTTTGACTAGTTTCACAAATATGACAATGACGGCAACGACGATCATTTGAGATCGCCTGACTGCTGCTGTTACTGTTGTTGGCAATGTGTGTAAGCCATGCAAACATACATACTGACGTACGTACTAACGTATACGTACTCGCCTGGCGATACTTCATTCCATATCACTCACTTCACCTTTATCACCTCTCCGACTCTCTTGCTCCTCTCATCGGAAATCTACTGGTATTTGTATGAAAAAATAAAATAATAATAAAAAACACAATCTTGAAAATGAACACAACATAGCGAAAAATAAACAAAAAACGCCATACACACACAATATAAATGAAGTGAAGTAGAAGCAGCAAAAAATAAAAAAACAACAAAAAGCTTTTGAAGCGAAAACATTCCGATGTGATGATTAAGACAAAAATAGAGCTAAAATTAAACGCGAACAACTTGCAAAACTAAACACCATACACAGGCACACACACACACAACAAGCGATGGGGGACAACAACGGCGGCCATCAGAACCCTGCCCCCGATCTCATAGCAGCACCCCACCATCGATCTCTGTAAATTGAACTGAACGAACGACCGACCGCAATCTTACAATTGCTCAGAGATATTTACAATTACATGAAAACGTAAACCGAAAAGTTTAAGTGAGGCAAACAAACAAATATACCAGCCAGTCAGCCGATCGACCGAACAAGAAGTCTAACTGACTGAGTGAATGACTGCCTCAAAAAAAAAAAAAAAAAAAAAAAAGAGCGCACCACATGTGAATGTGTTGCTGGCATATTTGGCTGACAATTGCTTGGTTTATTTGAGCCCAAAATATTTTTTCGGCCGGTCTGACAGACAGTCAGTCAGATAAACTTGTGGTATGTATGAAGTGGTGGAGAATTGGCTAAAATGAAAAGTCAATCTACAACAACAACATTTTGAAAGTAAACAAAATGTTTACAATTATTTTGGTTGTAATTTGGATTTTCGCCTTCTGTTTCTATTAAAAACAACAATTCGACAAAAAAAACTGTAAAATACACACATTCACACCATCAACAGTGAGTGAGGGGCCTTAATTTTTTTTATGGGAAATATTTGTTATCCGTATTTGTACCAAAGGGGGTCATCCCGTTGAATGTTATGCAATTTATTTTTTTGAATTGAAATTTCAATATTTTTTTTCTGTACAAAAAAAAAAAAAAAAAATGGTGAAATTTTATTTTGCAAAAATTATTTCAGATTGGGAAATATGCTGTTGTAATACAAAAATGAAAATGCCTTTTATATGGACAGGGGTATCTATACATTTTTTCTTTAGACAAAAACACGAAGTTGCGAGGACTTAGGTTTTTCAATAAAAATCGCAAAACTTCACATCGTAATTATTTTAAATAGACCCTCGAAAAATTTTAATTTTTTTATAGAAAAATAGGACCTTGGGATATGAAGAGGAAAAAAAGTAGGAACTGAGGATCTCCTAAGGTTTTTCTTTTTTTTAGAAAAATCTTGGTTAAATGGATCCTCGATTTTCTATAGAAAATAATCGAAGAACATTAGGTCCTACCTTTTTCTATAGAACACAATTTAGATGCCCTTAGATTCTATTTTTCTTTACAGAAAAAATCGGACAAATACCCGTAGATTGTATTATTCTTTATAGGAAAATCGACGACCTTTTTCTATAGAAAAAAAATTGCAGAACCTTAGTTCACAATGTTTTCTTAAGGAAAAAAATCGCAGAACCTAAGTTCTCAGTTATTTTCTATAGAAAATAATCGCAAAACCTCGGTTCCTTCTTTGTTTTAACCTCTCTCTGTTCCTTCTTTGTTTTAAGCTCTGGGTCTAAGTTCTATAGATAATTTCTGTTCGTAGTTGTTTTCTATAAAAAAATGTCAGCCACTAAGGTCTAAGTTTTTTTTTCTATAGAAAAAATTCATAAACTTGGGTCTATGTTTTTTCCTTTGAAAAAAATTGCAGACCCTTGGGTCTAAGTTTTTTATGTATAATTTCACTGAACCTTGGCTCTAAGTTTTTCTATTACGGTCTTAAATTTTTCTATAGAAAAAAATCACCAAACCTCAGTTTGTGATTTTTTTTTTATAAAAAAATTTTGTTACAGGAAAAAAGCCACATAACCTCAGTTTGCTTTTTTTCTATAGAAAAAAAAATCGGAGAACCTTAGTTTGTTTTTTTTTCTATAGAAAAAATTCGGAGAACCTTAGTTTGCATTTTTTTCTATAGAAAAAATTCGGAGAACCTTAGTTTGCATTTTTTCTATAGAAAAAAATCACAGAACGTCAGTTTATAATTTTTTCTATAGAAAAAATTCGCAGAATCTCAGTTCCCAATTTTTCGTATTGAAAACCTTCTATAAACTTCATTTTGAATTTTTTCTATAGATTTGAATTTTTTTATTTTCTTAATACACAAAATTCTCCCTCTTAAAAAATGCTAAAAATTTAATAAAATAATATTGAGGGTACTTACTGGTCTCTCGGATCCAGCCACGTTGTCTTTTTCGTATTATGATCTATATAATAGATTTTGCCATCGAAATCCTTGGCAATATGCGAGGACTTAGGTTTTTCAATAAAAATCGCAAAACTTCACATCGTAATTATTTTAAATAGACCCTCGAAAAATTTTAATTTTTTTATAGAAAAATAGGACCTTGGGATATGAAGAGGAAAAAAAGTAGGAACTGAGGATCTCCTAAGGTTTTTCTTTTTTTTAGAAAAATCTTGGTTAAATGGATCCTCGATTTTCTATAGAAAATAATCGAAGAACATTAGGTCCTACCTTTTTCTATAGAACACAATTTAGATGCCCTTAGATTCTATTTTTCTTTACAGAAAAAATCGGACAAATACCCGTAGATTGTATTATTCTTTATAGGAAAAATCGACGACCTTTTTCTATAGAAAAAAAATTGCAGAACCTTAGTTCACAATGTTTTCTTAAGGAAAAAAAATCGCAGAACCTAAGTTCTCAGTTATTTTCTATAGAAAATAATCGCAAAACCTCGGTTCCTTCTTTGTTTTAACCTCTCTCTGTTCCTTCTTTGTTTTAAGCTCTGGGTCTAAGTTCTATAGATAAATCGATGTTCTTTTTCTATAGAAAAATCGATGAAGCTTAGTTTTCAATTTTTCCTTTTTAAAAAGAAAAATGGCATGACCTAAGTTCTCATTTTTTTCTATAGAAAAAATCCCAAAAACCCAATTCAGAAATTTTTTACTATTAGAAAAATTTTTGAATTTATTCTCTATAGAATACACCTGTTGTATTTTTTTGTACTTGTACTGATCTTTATGGGAAAAATCTACGACCTGTTTCTATTAAAAAAATCACAGATCATTAGTTCTCAATTTTTCTTCCTTTAGAAAAAATCGCATAACCTAAGTTCTCAATTTTCTTCTATAGAAAAAATCGGAAAACTTATGTTCTCAATTTGTTTGCAATAGAAAAGAACTCGCAGACCATCAGATCGATTTTTTTCCTATAGAAACAACATCACAGACCTGCGGGTCTAAGTTTTTTTTATAGATAAAAATTCGCAGAACCTCCGTGCCAAGATTTTTCAAACAACAAACAATCCTTCAGTTCCTAATTTTTTCTATAGAAAAAACTCGGAGGCTTTCAGATCGCATTTTTACTATAGAAAACAAATTCGAAGACCTTCAGATCCTATTTTTTTAAATTTATCGAAAAATTCGGAGATCCTCAAATCGAAGTTTATAGAAAACAAATTCGGAGACCCTCTGAAAATTTGTTTTATGGGAAAATGTTCGGAGATCCTCAGTTCAAAGTTTATTACCATAGAAAAAAGTCGGAAAATCTCAGGCCAAAGTTGTTTCTATAAGGTCGAAGTTTTTTTTTTCATAGAAAACAAATTCGGAGACCCCCCTTAAAATTAAATGTATGGGAAAAATTCGGATATCCTCAGTTCAAAGTCTTTTTCGCATAGAAAACAAATCGGAAACCCTTAGGTTGAAGTTTTTTCTATGGAGAAAAAAACGGAGACCTCTGGTCGTAGTTTTTTATGAAACAATAATCGGATAATTTCTGTTCGTAGTTGTTTTCTATAAAAAAATGTCAGCCACTAAGGTCTAAGTTTTTTTTTCTATAGAAAAAATTCATAAACTTGGGTCTATGTTTTTTCCTTTGAAAAAAATTGCAGACCCTTGGGTCTAAGTTTTTTATGTATAATTTCACTGAACCTTGGCTCTAAGTTTTTCTATTACGGTCTTAAATTTTTCTATAGAAAAAAATCACCAAACCTCAGTTTGTGATTTTTTTTTTATAAAAAAATTTTGTTACAGGAAAAAAGCCACATAACCTCAGTTTGCTTTTTTTCTATAAAAAAAAAATCGGAGAACCTTAGTTTGTTTTTTTTTCTATAGAAAAAATTCGGAAGCCTAAGTGAAGTATTTTTTTCTATAGAAAAAATTCGGAGAACCTTAGTTTGCATTTTTTCTATAGAAAAAAATCACAGAACGTCAGTTTATAATTTTTTCTATAGAAAAAATTCGCAGAATCTCAGTTCCCAATTTTTCGTATTGAAAACCTTCTATAAACTTCATTTTGAATTTTTTCTATAGATTTGAATTTTTTTATTTTCTTAATACACAAAATTCTCCCTCCTAAAAAATGCTAAAAATTTAATAAAATAATATTGAGGGTACTTACTGGTCTCTCGGATCCAGCCACGTTGTCTTTTTCGTATTATGATCTATATAATAGATTTTGCCATCGAAATCCTTGGCAATATCCCAACCATCGGGCAGCGGGAATTCACCATGATGTAAATGTTGCTGGGATGAATGATGTTGCTGCTGCTGTTGGTGGTGGTGGTGCTGGTGCTGTGACGTTGTTTGGTACTGATGCGGGTGATGATGTTGAGGCGGTTGCTGGTAAGGATGTGGAGAAATATGCGTTGTGGATGAGGATAAATTGTTGGCATGGTGCTGCTGCGTTGATGCAATGGCGGCTACATTTGTCAACGATGTTGTTTGATGTGGTGGTTGCGGTTGGCTGTGATTGTATTGTTGATACTGTTGGTGTTGTTGTTGCTGCTGGTGGTGTGTGCTGCTGCTGGCTAGTTGCTGTAGAGTTGGCATAATTTCAATTTTGAAAATTTTGCACGTTGTCAACAGTAAAAGAAATAATATTTGTAAGAGAACAACACCAACTAAATGTGTTGTAATAGTAATAATGATGGTGTGCTGCTTCGCCAAAGCTGAAGATCTTAATCCAAAATATGTGATCTTTTGCCAAAATAAACGAAAAGTGCCAGTTAGTCAATCCCGAATATGTTCACTTGTTGTCATTATTGCAAAATTTTCGTTTTGGGGTATTTCGTTTCGCTCTTCAAAGGATTGGAACTTTAAAACCCCATTATAGTTACGTTGTTGATAATCGGCTTGTTTGTTTGGTTTGGGCCTGCTGGCCAACAATAAATCGTTTAAACTTGTTTCAAATTCGAAAATTTTCACAACCGCATTTTTGTCAACCTCCACATTTGGTGTTGTTGTTTATTTTTTTGGCCAAATTTTTTTGTTGTGTGTTTGAAAACGCGTTTGAAACCGTTGTTTCGTTTGGTTATTTGTGTTGTTCGTTTTTTTTTGTGGACCGTCCGAAAAAACGTTATTTGAATTTTTGATTTTTTGTTGTTGTTGCTGTTATCACAAAAACTATTTTTTCGGATTTTGTTGTTGTTGCTGGTTTTGAAAAAAGGTGCGCGCCGATTTTTTTCAAATTTCGTTTTGTGTTTGGTTTATTTTTGTTATTTTTTTCTGTTTCCTCTACACCTTCTACACCTTTTGTATGCGTATTGAGGTTATTTTTGTTTTCAAAAAATATGTATATTTTTTGTCATAAATATTAATTTCTCCACATGAAGATTAATGACATATTTCTTCGGTTTAGGTTGGACAACACTAGAGCGAGCTCATTATCACTGGGCACTAATTTCTTGACATAAATATTTTTTTTACTTTGCTTTTTGGTTGGATATTTTTCCAATATTGTAATTTTTTTTCACAAAAATTTTTAGGCTCTCTTTTATGGATTTTTTTGAAAATATTTTTCTATTTCTTTTTTCAATTAATATTGACCTTATTTTTTATATTTTTTCTTAGTTAATCACTTTGTTTCACTTAGTGTATTTTTTTAAATTCTGTTGCTTTTTGATTTCTTTGGAATTTGCTTTTATTTTTTTTGTAGTATTCAAAACAAAAATTTATTATTTTTTAAAATTTTCTATTCAGTTGAACTTTTTTTCACTCTTCTCAAAACGATATCGAAAAATTCTTGGCTTCCTCTTAATTTTTTTCTATTGTTGTTGTTCTTGTTACACAAAAAACTCCAACGATTACATCGAGAAGTATTGTTGTTGTATCTTAACATTTACTTGAATTGTACAACAATAACAAATAACGATCTCATCTTGCTACAACAACAACATGAACGATCTATAAAACGGACTTGTATCTCTCCTATTGCTCGATAGCTGGCTGGCATACAACTTTGTTAGTTTGCCTATATATGTGAGTACACGTGTGTATGAGTGTGTTGGTGTTTGTAGTTTTCAAGTTGCTGCTGCTGCTTTGATTGTATGTATCTATGAGGAGAGTCTGTGCACAATGGGATCTTAATCAATGCTGGTGCTGCTGCTGGTTGCGGCGGTGTGGTGTGGTGAGGAGATATGTTTTGCTGTAATTTAAACAACAAAAATCTCTGTCTCTCTCTTTCTGGCACAAAGATTTTATTTTACTTTAAATTGTAACGGCGGCGGGGTTCGCGCTCGCTATCTCTTTTGCTGCATTCCATTCCATTCACAGACAGAAAAAAAATTGTTTAATTTTTTCTTTTATAACACACGCAGCCCCTAGAGCTTCACATTCGATCACAAAATTTTTATTGCTTCACAAATCAAATATTTATTTCCATTAATTTTTCTTTTTTTCAATATAAACAATTCTTCACTCAATATATTTTTTAATTTAATTTATTTTTCATTTCATTTGATTTTTCGTACTTCTTTTCATTCCAATAAATTCTTTCATGTATGTTGTTTCTTTATTTTTTTCTGTGTTTCTTCTTTTTTATTTATTTTCTTTTTAATAAAAAAAACAGCAGTGTGCTCACGTTAATCCATCCATCCGTTACGCGTTACGCCGTGCCGTGAAGCCGTTTACTAAATGAATTGTATTTGCCCGTTACACTCAAATATTTTGTTCCAATGTGCCTCCATTGGCTCATTCTCTCGCTCACGCTCGCTCTCTTGTAGATACTTCACTCTCAGATACTTTACTCATTCGTAGTGTTTTTATCTATAAAATACCAAAATCAGGCATAAAATTGTATCTGAAGATCTTGTTGAGGGCAATTATTTTCGCTCTCGTGTGCTCTCGCTCTTCGCCGCTCTCTCTCAGTATGTGTACATTGCATACTTTGCCTACCAGTCATCATTTATTGCCAGTTTGAACTGTGATGCCTATTTGGCGATTTTTCCCTTATTATACCCTCGTCTGTTGTAATCACTCTAGCCTCAAAACTAATTGAGTAGATCGTCAAAATTTTGAATCGAATTGTCTTGCAGGCAGGTCAAGTTCGTAACGGTACCATCCAATGTATGTAATTTTGTGGGTTTGATCGCATTTTTCGATTGAATTTGGGATTCCCATTTGCTATGAAATCTCTCTAATAAAAATTATCAAATGGGGATCATGAGGATTTTGGACAAGAATTGGCCAAATCTTCGCTCCAAGAATTATCAATATTGTTCCGATTTTTTGGGGTTACCCATACCCTCAAAATTTCGGAATTTTGAGGTTTATGAGCGCATTTTCGACCGAATTCCCTACAATTTGGTATTTTGAATTCATATTTTGTGTCAAATTTTCACGCGGTAAGGGTACGATTACTCTCGAAGGGAGTAACCGCTTTCATCCAAACTTTGCACATCGTAAAATTTGGATGATGCAGTTCAAAGATGAGGAATATCGGCCCACTATTTCTGACACATCCCACACAAAATGCTCAACATTTTGCTGAATATTAATTTTGTAATATCATGCGAAAGGACTATCCAATTTGAACGTAATATTTTGACTTTGCACAACCTAATATTTTTACAAAGCCTATATATTGTTGAAAAATGGGACTTAAGTTTGACTATGTCAATGTCCGTGTATAAATGGCATTGATAGTGGTCCATTCGACGCTGATGTTCACCATCGATGCATATCGGCCCGTAGATCTTTCGTAGACTTTTTTCTCTCAAACACTCCAAGAGCTCCTCATCTGCTTGCGAAAGTACTCATGCTTCTGATACATACACCAGCACGGCTAGTATCAGCGTTTTGTAGAGTGTGAGTTTGATCTGGCGAGAGTTGACATTGTTTCTAAATTGTTTATCTGTTGACCAATACTATCCTTCTCCGAATCTCAAAACTGTTATCATTTGTTTTATTTATGATGTATCGAGGTAGATGAACTCAATTACCACCTCAATGCTGTAGTTTTCTAGATGGTCCGAGTCTACTGGACATCTTACGCGTTGAACCCTCGTTCGATATTGAAGGGTTTCGAAAGTTTCTTTCCGACTTTAACAGCTAAACTTGTGCCAATGTTAAAGAATGGGCGAGAATACATAAAACTAATAACTTAAATCTAAAGATTACAAAGTACTATTTACAAAAATATTTACATGTATACAAGCTGGCTTTATTTTGTAATGGAAAACTAAGTTCCTAATAAAGCCAGTTATTGTATATTACTATATACAATATTCTCCACATCCATCGTTGCGTACCGCCTGTGGTAAAACCACAACTCTCCATCCACAAACAGTATACCAGCTGCTATTAACTGCGATAGCGCCCCTGGAGGTAGGTTCCTGCAGCTTCGCAGTCCATCTGCATGTAGATCGCAGTGCAGGGCATCCTCCTCCGCCCTAAAGTAATCGTACATAATCGTATTAATTTGCAGGAATTCCGAACGCGGACATAGCTTTAATCCCTTATGGATGTATTGTTCTGTGGCTTTATAGTTTGTCAATTAGTTTATTTTTTTTCATTGCCTAGCCTATTCGGGATGACTGGTATGTACTTTCCGAAAGGAAATATACTCTACAAGCTTTAAGCTTGACTTCATTCTTTCATGTACGTACAATTGTATTAAATAAGATAAGGTATGTAGTGTATGTAGTTAATTTTATTTTTTAATATAATTAATTTATTTTATTTATTGAAATAAAACAAATAAACAGATTTAAAAACAAATACTAAAAATGTTTTCGGTATTTAATTGTAAAACAATAACCTCACATGTCTATTATTCTCGTAACCAATTTATTTACAAACCAGTGAGCGGAGCAGTATAGTCGGACGGGGCCGACCATACGATACCCTATACAATTACCACGGAATTCTAACTTTCTGCGGAAGTTTACTCCGATGTTTACTCGTGATATTGCATCCTATTGCCCGATTAGAGGTCAACAGAACCTTTTCCTTGCATTTTCGAATATTCAGTAAAGCCCTTCTAATTATTTGCCCAGATTCCCTTCACGGTGGGTTGTGTTGTGATGTTCGGATTATATTCGACTCGAAAACACACAAAAAATTAAGTTTTCAGGGTCCATTTGAACCGCTAAATATTGACCGATCTTTATCAAAACTGGCATGATTATTCCTTGGTCAAATCCTCTTCTCCATGTACAAATTCGAGATGTTTGGGCCATACATAATTGCGGCCTCTGGAGCGACCAGAAAAACCGACCAAAAATTATGTATTTGGTCCATTTCATCCCCTAAATATTAACCGATCTTTACCAAAAACAATAGGGGTCTTCATTGGCTAGAACCCATCCTACATGCAAAATTTGATTGGTGCATAACTGTCCATAACTGTGGCCTGTATCGTGTTTACAAATTATAATGGACGGACGGACACACATGTCTAGATCGACTCAGCTAGTTGAGATATGACGATCGGTATACATAAAGGTGGGTCTAGGACCAATATTTCGCGGCGTTACAAACTCCTGGGGCTGCACAAAGCAATAATACCCTGACAATATAGTTGTGTAGGGTATAAAAATTCCTCACAATTTTGTTCATTTTTGGGCAAATTTCACAAAAATACCAGGCGCCCAGAGGAAAATAGCAAATTTCCCGCAAAAAACTAGAGTGCCTAAAAGTATGCTACAAGTTTAGTAATTTCTTAGTACGGCGTTGCCAGATGCAATTTTTTTCTAATTTTTTGTTATTTTGTTTATTCTGGGCGTTTGGTATTTTTTGTGAAATTTGCCTAAAATGCACATTAGAATAATATCGGCCGAATAAATTCAATGGAGATTTTTGCTACTTCCATTGGACACTTTTTTTGCGAATGTGGGAAATAGTTAAACATGTCTTAACATTGTGTTCACAGAAATCTGCATATGACAGAATACCTAATCAACCTACACACCAATATCGACCATAAATAAAATTTGAGTACATTTGTTCTCTTATAGTAGTATCACCTCAACAGTACAATATAAATCTTATTTCCAACTCAAATCCATCGCCCAATCCTATACACAGTAAACTTAATTTCAAATGATATCTATCGGATCGCGTATATCAAAATTTTATAAAACTTAGTACCGTTAAGTACACATTTTCATTACTACCTACATCATACAAACCGACATAAATATTATTTCTCAATTTCAGGATTCCAGCTCTACCGGTCTACCTAATATCAACATGTACCAAATTTAGTACAATTTATTACACATCGGTAGAAATTTAAAAAAACATCATACATATTCCAATCCTTCACCAACATTGATCCTAACTCCAAATTTCAGGATTTCAGCTCTTTCGGTTCCCCTAAATCAAATTTAGTACCTAAAAGTACACATTTCCAAAACACCATGCAAACCCTAATTCTACATTTAATTCCAAATGTTAGGATACCATCTCTATAGGATCATCAAAATCCAAATTGTAACAAATTTAGTACCATTTAGTACACACAAGTTCGAATTTCCGAAAATACCAGCATTTCCACTTTTCTAGCTGTATTGTTTCACTCAAATCTAATTTGTACCAAATATAATACCATTTATACATTTCGTACACATATGTACAAATTTTCAAAACTACCTACATATCCAATCCTATACTCCGACGGTATTTTAAATATCAGGATTCCAGCTCCATTCGTTGTTCTAAATTCAAATTGTACCAAATTAAGTACTTTTCGTATGTTGACCCGACTTCTCAATCTTGACTCGCATTCCAAATTTAAGTTATTAGATTTATCCGTTCACATGCTACGAAATTGTACCAAATTTAGTTAATTTTAGTACTTTTCGGATACTAATAGTTCGAATTTGGTACATCTCACTCCATATGTGATCCTCATTCAAAATTTGAGAGTTCTAGCTCTACCTTTTCGCCAAATACAAATGGTTAAATTTTTTGTTCTTTTCGCGTACGCCTTATCTGACTAGGAGTGACCCCAATAATTTTATTTCCCGAAAACCCGATACAAACTTGCATTTAGTAATAACTGTGCCACATTTGCATCATTTGTATCTTCCCCATCACTTCAGTTTGTCGAGTTTTATTTACAACGTTTTTGTGACATCCAAAGTTGGTCACACTGATTTTAAAATAATTGTATTTTCTTTGGAATACACAACAAAGATACATTTTTTGTATTGTTGCTGCTGCTGTTGTTGTTATCGTTTAAAAAGATAAATTTTGTATTTTTTTTTTTTGTTTTTCAGTTTTGTTACAAAATTTGTATCCACTCGCAACAAAAGCACACAACACACACACGGACGCTCGCCATACACTCATCACTCGATTATGGTATGTGCTTATATTTCTCAGTTGGGGGAGAGTCGAAGAGCGGTGTTTTGCATTTTTTGTTGTGTTTTGGATTTTGTTTTCGACTACAATGAATATACCAACCGCATTCCTTTGGTGATATGCATGTATGTATCGGTGTATCTGTGTGTATGGTTTGTTGGCTGGCTGGATGGCTTGCTATCTGTCTGTCTGACAGTTTGTTTGTTTGTACGAACGTACGTACGTACATAGTACGTATGCATGAATGTTTATATTTATATTTTCATATTTTTGTGATTATCAAAGCATCTGCTGATTCTTTTTGTTGTTGTTGTTGGTGGTGTTTCAATTTTTTTGTTTTTGGGATGGTATTTACGTATCAGGCACCCATGCCACATTCGCAGCATTACTGTTTCTTGTCTCTTGGTTACAATGTTGTAGTTGTATCTGTATATCTCCTGGATTTGAAACAAACCGAAACAGTAAAACAATGCATTTTACTGGGAATTCTTCATCTAATCTTATTGGAATGTCGAAAATTGTTTCAGTTAAAGGGAAAAAATTAGTTGCAATTAATGAGAAAGTAAACAAATTGTGTATGCGGGGATTTTTCCTATGTATTTGAATTTCAAAATAAAACAAAGATTCGAATGGAATACTAAAAACAAACATTTTTATAGAATGAGGTGTTAGGTGATTTATGTATGGACCAGTAGAAAAATTTTCTGCAAATGGGGAAACCTCCGAAAGATAATCAATACGACTATAAAAGGCTATTGAATAAAAGTAGACGTTTATTATCTCAGATCAATAGGTCATTCATAAAAATCGGTAGGTCCTTAAACATTTAGACATATACAGTATAAACTTGATAATCCGAACCTCGACTGTCCGGATTATTCGGTAATCCGGACTGCATTTCACAACCCATTGCGTATCCTATAATCCGGATTGATTGATCTATTTGACTCAAAAATCCGGATTGTAAAGATACGTTACTTTTTATTTTAATAAAAAAATCGTTGCAAATTTAATTGAAAATGGTACCTATTATATTCAAAGTTCATATTTTTGAAATGAATAATTTTCATTTTTAATAAAAGCATAAAAATAATTAAATTATCACCAAATTAATATAAATTTAAACCAATTAATAAAACTCGATAATCCGGAAATCTCGGTAATCCGGATTGGGGTCTGCAATCAATTATCCGGATTAGCGAGTTTTTACTGTAGTCCTTACAAAATATTCCCCAAATAAATTGAAAATTTTAATTAAAAATCGGCGCTCAGTAGAATCCTTGGAAAAATATTCGCATCAGTTCGATTTTTGAATTGGTCTTCAGAAACTTGTAAATCAGTTGGTCTTGGAAAGTTATTAATTCCCCGCTTAAAGCCATGTTTGTCGTAGAACAAATATTTTGAAAATCCTCTACTCTTTCTGTTCCTTGGACCCTACAAAAAATATACTCTTACGCGTGTTCTTAAGCCAGAAGAAAAGAAATCACCAAACTATAGACACTCAGTTTGGCAAATTTTTGGGTGGAACCTTGATAATATATATACCAAATCCACGGATTATTTTTAAAAATTCACATCTTATACAGACCTTCAAAAAATATTTTTGGCACACATTAAACTAGACTCAATTCAGTACGCTATGCCAAATTTCGTGTAAATCGAAGTATATATTGGCTAATTCATGCACCATTTACATTATATCGGATGAATATTTATATGGGAGTTATATCCAAATCTAAATCATCCCTTGGAAAAATAATATTAAAACCAGTAAGGAAAGTAGTAAAGTCGGATACCCTTCACCACTTTAGGTATAGTCTACATATGTCTCCTAACAGACTCTACCTTTTCGAAAGAACATTGCCGTAATATAATATATCTAAATCTGTGCCGTTTTTTACGAAGCTTAGCAGACATCATTCTAGACTCAATTCAGTACGCTATGCCAAATTTCGTGAAAATCGATATATATATGTAGGGACTTTATGCACCATTTACATATGATCGGACAAAACTATATATGGAAGCTATATCTAAATCTGAATCTGGAAGCTATATCTAAATCATTCTAGACTTATTTGAGTACGCTATACCGTATATCGTGCAAATCGAAAGATATATAGTGATTTTGGTGCACCATTAACATAAAATCGGACAAAACTATATATGGGAGCTATATCTAAATCTGGACCGATTTTCACGAAACTAAACACACATCATTCTAGGCTCAATTCAGTACGCTATGCCAAATTTCGGGACTTTGGTGCAACACTTACATACAATCGAACAACACTATATATAGGAGTTATATCTAAATCTGAACCGATTTTCACGAAACTCAGACCTATAGACCTAATTGAGTAAGCTATGCCAAATTTCGTTCAAATTGAAATATATATATAGGGGATTTGGTACACCACTTACATAAAATCGGAAGAATCTATATATGGCAGCTGTATCTAAATCTGAACCGATTTTATCGAAATTCAGCACACATCATTATAGACTTATTTGAGTACGCTATGCAAAATTTCGTGCAAATCGAAAGATATGTAGAGACTTTAGTGCACCATTTACAGAAAATCGGACGAAACTATATATTCGAGCTATATATGTAAATCTGTACCGATTTTCACGAAACTTTGCACACATCATTCTAGACTTAGTTTAGTACGCTGTGCCGAATGTCGTGCAAATCGAAAGATAAATGGGCACTTCAGTGCACCATTTACATTAAATCGGACGAAACTATATATGGAAGCTATATCTAAATCTGAATCTGGAAGCTACTATATCTATACCTAAATCATTCTAGACTTATTTGAGTACGCTATACCGTATATCGTGCAAATCGAAAGATATATAGTGACTTTGGTGCACCATTAACATAAAATCGGACAAAACTATATATGGGAGCTATATCTAAATCTGAACCGATTTTCAGGAAACTTAACACACATCATTCTAGATCTAATTCAGTCGAAAGATATATAGGGACTTAGGTGCACCATTTACATAAAATCGGGCAAAACTATATATGGGAGGAATATCTAAATCTGAACCGATTTCCCCCAATTTCAATAGGGTTCGTCCTTGGGCCAAACAAATGAACTGTACCAAATTTCATCCAAATCGGATTATAAATGCGACCTGTACTTTGTTTACAATTTAACACCAACAGACGAACAGACGGACGGACGGACATGCATAAATTGACTCAGAAAGTGATTCTATGCATATTCTCAAAAGGAACCATGTGTCTATCTCGTTTCCTTTTGCATGTTACAAACATATGCACAAAGACATAATACCCTGTACCACAGTGAGGTGAAGGGTATAAAAATACCCTTTTAAAATCCACGCCAATACCAAAATTTGTCGATATTGTTATGTGTAGGCTACACTAATAAGTGGACCAATATTGATCGCTTTAAAACCCTTTGGTCCTTTGAAAAATTCACGTTTGATTTGGTCCATAAAACAATATTCTTCAAAATTCCTCGAAGACCTTCTAAGGCGTTCAATGGCGGTAAGACCTTCCATATGTCTTTAAAAGTTCGAAGAAATTCCATAGGCCTTTAAGAGTCCGAAGACCTTCCATAGGATTCATATGGTTCGAAGAACTTCCATATTTCTTATAAAGCTAGAAAATATTCCATAGGTTCATGTGCCTCGAAGTTATTCTATAGGCCTTCTACACCCAGTATTAATCCTAATAGATTAAATAACAAATAAAATTTCATTGATTATTAACAACAAACAACAATATCAGCGGCTTTTAAACACAATGTTTTTGTTGTTGTGTCGGCTCAATTAACAATTAACTTTGGAATTTAACAAAAATATAAAAAACCAGTGAGCGGAGCAGTATAGTCGGACGGGGCCGACCATACGATACCCTACACAACTACCACGAACTCTAACTTTCTGAGGATTTTTATTCCGAGTCTGAGTAATATTTCGTGATATTTGCCCCCTCTTGTCCGATTAGAGGTCAACAACACCACTTCCTTACTTTTTTCGAATATTCAGTACAGTCCTTCTAATTACTTGTCCAGATTACCTTCACGGTGGATTGTGTTGTGATTTTCGGATTATACTCGACTCGAAAACACACAAAAAATTAGTTTTTGGTCCGTTTCATCCCAAAATTTTAATCTGATCATCACGGAAAATTGTAGGCGTTTTTCTTGACCATAACTGGAACTTCATGAAAAATTTCAAAGCCATCAGCGCGATATTTCCTCCTCTAATGTGGTAATGGGTTACTAAATAATATCTGAATACGTAAGCACCTGTAAATATTTGACTGTAACTTCCACATCTGAGTAGATACATCACTATATTTGGTATCAATTTAAAGGCCAACCACTCCTCTTGGATATGCTATCAACTCCTCGGGTCTACATCTTCCATGAGTAAATATATATGCCATAGAATACAAATTTTGTCATTTTTCACACAAAAGTCAGGGTCCATTTGACCCGCTAAATATTGACCGATCTTTATCAAAACATGCATGCTTATTCTCTGGCCCGATCCCCTTCTCCATGCAAAAATTCGCGGTGTTTGGGCCATAATTGCGGCCTCTGGAGCGATCAGAAAAACCGACAAAAATAATGTTTTTGGTCCATTTCATCCCCTAAATATTAACCGATCTTTTCCAAAAACAATAGGGGTCTTCATTGGCCAGAACCCATCCTACATGCAAAATTTCGTGAAGATTGGTCCATAACTGTGGCCTGTATCGTGTTTACAAATTATAATGGACAGACGGACGGACGGACGGACGGACGGACGGACACACATGTCTAGATCGACTCAGCTAGTCGAGATATGACGATCGGTATACTTGAAGGTGGGTCTAGGACCAATATTTCGCGGCGTTACAAACATTTGGGGCTGCACAAAGCTATAATACCCTGACAACATAGTTGTGTAGGGTATAAAAACCGAAAAACAAACCTAGTCAACCGCAAACAAAAATACAAATATTCGTCATTAATAATAACGTGCAATATCTGCCTGCCTGTCCGACAGCCGGTTAACGGTTTATTTGAGCTCCTATCAGAATTATTAGATTGGAATGTCGTTGGTTGGTTGGTTCGTTGTTGGCGAACGAGAGACCTTTACCATCGGAATCGTAAATTTTAATGCCCCAAAAAAATAAATTTTTGAAATGGAATTTTGTTTGGTCTCTCATTTCGGATGATGATCTGTTTGCGGAGTTATTTACTCTTCAGTTTTGTTTTTCATTTTCTTGTTTTTTTTTAATTGCAGATGTCAAATTTCACTCATCAGCTACCACGCTCGCTGGCTCTTTCTCACTCTCTCTCTCTCGTTCTTTCTCAAGCTGGTTGGGGTCTGAGCGGGACCTGTAGTAGCAGCAGTCAGTAGTAGTAGTAAGTAGGTAGAGGTATGCATGTAGTAAACTTGCAAATATTTAACCTTAAATATTTGTGCTGATTGTTTGTGTGTACGAATGTGTTGTTTTCATTTTTTTTTGCGCTGAGATAAAATTACAACACCATCAATGTTGTTGGGGGGAACTGCTTGCGCGCTGCTGCCCCGTTTGTATTATGGGCTGATATTTTTATTTTTGTTGTTTTGGTTTGTTCTTTTTTTCTTTTCCATTAAGAGAACCAAGCGAACGGCATGTCTCAACACCTGCAAAAATACCATCATACCAGCGTCATAGTTTTGCCATTAAACAAGCACGCGAAGCATACAAATGAGCCAAGTGAGTGGAGCAACGGACTGGCGGGGGATGTTAGCTAAATCAAGAATACAAGAAAACTTGCTTGGGCCTTACTGAAAAGGCGACAACAGTGACTACTTCTACTACGGCTATCGTGAAGAAATTATTTATTATTAAATTATTTTATTCAAATAACAATTTTTGGTATGAATATTTGTTATCCAATGAGAACCCACAGTACTAAATTATAAAAAATTGGGTTAGAAATCAGCCCAAACTTCCCAAATCATCGAAATTTTGGGAGGTACCACTATATGGGAAATACACTAAAAATTGGACCTATATTGATAAGTTTTGGTCGATTAAAAAATATTCTCTAATTAGCATATGCCCGCTACTTTGTTAGCGAATGTGGGAAGTATTTAAAACCCAATACCGACCATAATTAACATTTTAGAACCATTTAGTACCTATGCTCTCTTATAGTAAGTTTTTCCATAACTAACTCCGTATCTCAACTCTACACACCAATTCTGACTGAAACAGAAATTTAGCTCTATACTAAATTTGGTATCATTATTACCCTCTGTTATACTTACCTATTGTTATACAAATTTTGAAAAAATCCAAATTTCAAATATAGGTTCAACCAAATCCAAATTTAGTACATTTAGTACACATTAAAATAAATTTCCAAAACTACCTACTTCAACAATCATAAGTACGAATTTTTAAAACTTCCCACATACCCCAATCTTAATTCGAAATTTCAGGATTCTATTGGTTCACCTAAATCGAATTTGTTTCAGGTTTAGTACCATTTAGTGCACATAAGTACAAATTTTCATTATTACCTAAATCATGCAAACAAATGGGAATTTTATTACCCAATTGCAGGATTCCGGCTATTTCGGTTCACTCTTAATTCTAATTGTACCAAATTTAGGGCAATTTTGTACACATTAGTGGACATTTCCAAAACTTCTTACATACCACAATCCAACACCCCAAAAGTGATCCTAACTCCATATGTGAAGATTCCAGCTCTAACGACCAATCCAATTTTGGTACCATTTAGTACACGAATTTTCAAAACTTTTTACATAGTACAATCATACACCCCAACATTGAACCTAATTCAAAAGTTCAAATTGTACCAAATTTAGTACAATTTTGTACCCATAAGTATGAATTTCCAAAACTAAATCCATACCCCAATCTTACACTCCAACAGTAACATTATTTCCAACTTTTTCTATGTTCCATATCTATCGGTTCACCCAAATACACATTTGGTACCATTTTGTACACATTAGTACAACATTTCCAAATCTTTCTACATATCCCCATCCTACAACCCAACAGTGACCCTAACTCCAAATTTCAGGATTTCAGCAGTATTTGTTCACCCAAAATTTAAATTGTACCAAATTTAGTACTCATTAGTACGAATTTCCAAAACTTTCCACAAAACCCACACCTAAACCGCAACAGTGATCCTAACGTCTAATTTCAAGATTCCAGCTCAATCGGTTCACCCAAATCGACATTTGGTACCATTCAGTACAAATTTTCACGCAAAATTTAAATTGTACCAAATTTAGTTCACATTAGTACGAATTTCCAAAAGATTCTAAAAAAACCCACTTCTAAACCGCAACAGTGATCCTAACGTCAATCGGTTCACCTAAATCCACATTTGGTACCATTCAGTACAAATTTTCACCCAAAATTTAAATTGTACCAAATTTATTTCACATTAGTAGGAATTTCCAAAGTTTCCTAAATGCCTACAACAGTGATCCTAACTCCAAATGTCAAGATTCCAGCTCTATCGGTCCACCCAATTCAAATTTGGTACGATATAGTACACATTAGTACGAATTTTCAAAATTTCCTACATACCCAATCCTACATCCCAACAATGTTCCTAACTAAAAATTTTAGGATCCCAGTTTTATTGGTTTATTCAAATCCAAATTGTACTAATTATAGTACGATTTAGTACTTTTCGTACTCATAAGTAAATTTTTTTTCAAAACTACGTACATATTCCAATCCAACACTCCAGCGGCAAAGCTAATCTCCATTTGTACCTCCAATTAAAAATTGTACCAAATTTGGTACTGTTTAGTACTATTCGTATACATGACTACACACTTCCAAACCCATCTCCTTTTATCGACCCTAGCTCTCAACCTTAATTCGCATTCCAAATTTCAAGTTTTTAGCACTATGCATTCACATGCTACAAATTGTACCAAATTTAGTACATTTTAGTACTTTTCGGATACTTACAGTTCGAATGTCCAATAAAACCCTTTGCTACATCTATTCTACACTCCATCTGTGACCCTAATTTCGCCAAACACAAATAGTACTTTTCGTGCCGTTCTGGTACAAATTTTCAGAAACCCAGCCTTATATGACCCCTTTGGACCGAGAGTGACCCTCACACCAAATGTCAAGATTCTAGCTTCAGTCGGTCAGCATATCAGTCAGTTAGTAAGTCATTGACTGGTCCTATTTATTAGTGTACATAAATCCATGCCTCTGTTGGTCGTTTGAAAAAAGTATTCTTTAATAAATCCACACCTCTGTTGGTCGCCCATAAAAAGTGGACCTATATATGGGTACTTATTTTTTAAAAGATTAGCTATCCAAAGCCAAATGTGTTAGAAACTCTCCAAAATACCGAATATATACCAAATCGTGGACCATTATATTCCATTTTGAATACCAACATCCTAGGAGTGGTACCTCTATTAAACATTGTAAGTTCTATCGCGATCTACACACGAAAGGACATACCTAAATCGATACAAATGTTTACTCTATTCGAGAACTTCATTGGTTATCTGGTGAATATATGGTGGAGGACAACAAACAATTTTTGGGAATACTTAAACATAAAGACGATAATAATAACCGAAACAACGCAGCAACAACAACAAACTATTATTAAAATCGTGGACTAAATACAACAATAAAGCAACAAAATAAAATCGTTCTTATTAAGAAGCCCAACCGACAGACGACGGACGAGCCACACGATTTATGAACGATAAGTTTAAGAACTACGAGACCGGGGGTTGCTGGTGAGAACCTTTTTTCTTCTTTTATTTTATTGGCCCCCATTGTTGTTTTTGTTACTCCTCCATCCAATTTCTTTTTAAAGTTCACTGCGTAAATTGAAATACAAATAAACATTCATGGAATAATGAAAAACAACAACAACAGCACATTTACACGAACGAACAACGACAGCAGCAACAAAAACAACAACAATGGCAACATCGATATTATAACAAGCGCATTAACTCACTTCAGCATTCCATCGGTAGTTTGGCAATTGGCCGTTATAACTGGGGGCGCTGTCATCCTCATACATACAGATTGTTGAGTGCTTGGCTATTTCCAAACACATACACACACACTCTCGCCTGCATGCCCATATTGCCCACACAGTGGGAGATACAACGTTCAATCAACTCAACGCCGAAGAGTCAGCCATACACATTCGTTGAGCGGCAGGCAACAAAAAGAGCAGTGAACACACAAAAATGTATCTCATAGATACACGAAAGAGATACGAGCAGCAGCAGGTCGTTTACTTGTTCGCCCACAATGATTGAGGTCTCTCTCACTCCGTCATGATACTATGCTCTCTCAGATTAAAATCCGCTCATTCTCCCGTGGTTCTTCTGTTGTGCATTAGAGGAGCTACAACATTTAATTTATTTGGAATTCCTTTAGACAACAACAAAATACCCATGCTATGGGTTATTTTGTTATTGCCTTATCTGCTGCAGATGGACAAACTGAAAGGCATACATACAGACATACATAGCATAACATAAATGAACGGATAATATAAACAAATGGTCAGCAGTTAGAATAAAGGCAGCATTGAGGCAATTGCTTTGAAAATATTTTCGAGAGTTGCCAGATGATTTGGAATTTGTAAAGAAACTTTTTTGAAGGACCAAAACAAGCCTACATTTTTTAGGAATGTTTTTTGAAGGACCTACACAGGCGTGGATTTTTTTTAAATTTTGTTTCAATGGCTTACACATGCATGAATTTTTAAACAATATTTTTTCAAGCATCCTAAGAGGCGTGGATTTTTAAGATATGTGTTCCAAGCAACCTAAGAGGCGTGAATTATTTTAAAGAATTTTTACAAGCGTTCTAAGAGGCGTGGATTTTTTAAAGAATTTTTTTCAAGCATCCTACAAGGCTTGGATTTTTAAAGAATATAGAATCACTTGTTAAGCCGATTTATGCATGTCTGTCCGTCTGTCCATGTTAAATTGTAAACAAAGTACAGGTCGCATTTTTAATTCCAATTGGATGAAATTTTGCACAACTCATTTATTTGACCCAAGGGCAAACCCAGATTTAGATGTAGTTCCCATATATATGTTCGTCCGATTTAAGGTAAAATATGGACCAAAGTAGCAATATATCTTTCGATTTCCATGAAATTCGGCATAGCGTACTATATTAAGTCTAGAGTGATGTGTGTTATGTTTCGTGAAAATCGGTTCAGATTTAGATATAGCTCTCATATATATTTTCGTCCGATTTTATGTAAATGGTACACCAAAGTCCCTTTATACCCTTCGATTTGCACTAAATTTGACATATCTTACTGAAAGATTCAAGGATGATGAGTGTTGAGTTTCGGGAAAATCGGTTCACATTTAGATATAGCTCCCATATATATTTTCGTCCGATTTTAGGTAAATAGTGCACGAAAGTATAAGGTTGATTGATTTCGCGGCAGCAAAAAAACATGGTAGTTAGCAGATTCAAACATCTCGATATGCGTGAGCAAATCGAGATATACAGGAGTCAGAATTAAGTCCGAAAATTCTACCAACGGGTAAAACACCAAATCGAAGGCTTGGTGCAGACACATCCTCCTGTAGAGATAAAGAAGGAAACCTGGTGACAGATAAAGACCGCGTGCTGAGGATCTGGAAGGAACATTTTGAAAAACTTCTGGTATCAAATAGTAGCAGTGAAGAGTATACCCAAGAACCAATAATAGATGACGGTATAGAGTGTATACCACCTAGCCAAGATGAAGTCAGAATAGCAATCAATCGGCTGAAGAATGAAGTCAGAATCGGCTGAAGAATGAAGTCAGGTGCCGATGTGTTGCCGAACCGAACTATTCAAGACTGGTGGTCAGAGCATGCACCAGCTGATTAGTACAATTTGGCTAGAAGAATGCATGCCCAATGATTGGAATCTCAGCTTCCTGTGTCCCGTGCACAAAAAAGGAGACAAGACGATATGTGCCAACTATAGAGGAATAAGTCTCCTTCCCATCGCATATAAAGTACTATCCTGCGTACTGTGTGAACGACTGAAGCCAATGGTCAATGACATTATTGGACCATACCAATGTGGCTTCAGAACTGACAAATCCACCACATTTCCACTCTGCGCCAAACCCTGGAAAAAACCCACGAAAAACACATCGACACATTCCACCTATTCGTCGACTATAAAGCCGCATTCGACAGCCCTATCCATTCAGAGGTATATAAAGCCATGTCTACGTTTGGCATTCCTGAAAAATTAATTCGGCTAATCAGGATAACTTTAACAAGCACAAGATCAGCAGTGAAAGTCGGAAAGGACCTCTCGGAGCCCTTTTATACCGAACGAGGATACAGACAAGGTGTTGGTTTGTCGTGTGACAAGGGCAAAACTGAACAGAAATGACACTCTGTACACCAACCAACACATGTTACTCGCCAACGCCGATAACATCGACATAATGGGTCGATCATTGAGAGCGGTAACAGCCACCTTTGAACAAATTGAGAAGGAGTCTGCCAAAGTGGGTCTGGCAGTAAACGGCGAGAAGACCAAGCTGATAGTATCAACGCGCAAGACGTCCAGTATACTCGGACCAACTGTGAAACTTGATAACTACAGTTACGAGGTTGTTAACGATTTTATATACCTTGGTACCGCCATAAATAAAACGAATGACATAAGTTTTGAAATTCGGAGAAGGATTTTGGTGGATTTTGGTGGTTTGAGCAAACAACTCAAAAGGAAGCCCACCTCCCGCCAGACCAAACTAACACTCTACAAGACGCTGATACTACCCGTGCTGTTATATGGATCTGAAGTATGGGTACTTACGCAAGCAAATGAGGCAGCTCTTGGAGTGTTTGAGAGAAAAATTCTCCGAAAGATCTATGGGCGATCTGCGTTGACGGTGAATATCGCCGTCGAATGAACCATGATTTGTACCAGCTATTCTCGGACATCGACATTGTTGGACGTATTGAGCTGCAGCGACTACGTTGGCTAGGTCATGTTGTAAGAATGGATGAAGATGCCCCAGCCCAATAGGCATATAAAAGCAAAGCTGATGGTTCACGCAGAAGGGGAAGGCCACGAATACGATGTAAAGATCAAGTCGAGGACAACATTGCCGAAAATGACCTTTCAAATTGGAAACGATAGTTCTGTCACAAGCCAGCTAAGTATGTAAGTAAGTGCACCAAAGTCCCTATGTAACTTTCGATTGATTGCATGAAGTTTGGCATAGCGTAATGAATGAAGTCTAAAATGATGTGTGGTAAGTTTCGGTTCGTATTTCGATATATACATATCGAACATTTACTGCTAGAGAGGCATAAATCAAAAACACAAATTCAATCGAGCATCATTACCTCAAAAATCAACTTTTTTGAGTTATGCCTCTCTTGCAACAAATGAGTGACATATATTCGTCCGATTTTACATAAATGGTGCACCAAACTCCTAATGTTTGTCCGATTAACACGAAATTTTGCACAACGTATAAAATTGAGACCTGAATGACGTTATTGCGTTTTGTTGAAATTGTTGCAAGTGCAGCTATAGCTTCCATATGTATTTCGAACGGGTATCTGATTGAAATTAAATTTTTAACAGTGCGGCGTACCGAATAGCGTGTATCATTGCTATAAATCGTTTTCTATAAACTTGTCTCATGGTACGCAGACGACTCTAAATCTGCCTGAATGAAATTACATTTATCGTAGGTTGTAGAAAGACATGGGTATGTTCCTTCGAGGAAACATTGACATGCAATTGTAAGAATACATATGTACAATATACCCAAAGTGGTATTATATTGTCGGCCCAGTCCGACTTTACTACTTTCGTTATTTAAAGAATATTTTTTAACGTCCTACACAGGCGTGCATTTTTAAAGATTTTTTTCGAAGGCCTACACAGGCGAGGACTTTTTAAAGATTTTTCCCAACGACTTAGGTCTACGGTGAAATACCCTTAGTATCTGCACAAGAAAGAAGGTCTTTCTTCTACTCTGTGGCAACACCCGAATTCGATTTATTTCTTTATGGAAAATTTGCACGCACGTACACTTTTAAGTTTTCTGGATTTTCTTTTCCTAATAGCAATGTCGGCATATATATGCAGTACATACAACATAGCTACACATGTATGTACATACATAAATAGTACATATAGTATATGTATAGTGTATATGTACATATTTCTCTTTCCAATCATGCGAACGAACTTGTCAGCCAAAAAGAGCCTAGCATGCATGTCAATTACATTCATTGTACTCTGGAAGACCCACTATGTGTGCGAATAGTTTTGCTTAGAACATGGGACTATGTACGTATGTACTCCAACTGGTGTTAGTGCCCCAACGTACGTACATCCAAACATGCCATACTACTAGATGATGACATAGTATACATTTTAAGCAAAAACCAGCAGCCAGCCTAGAAAAAGCAAAGACTACACGCATGCAAGAACGAACGAAGACGGCTCGTTTGCACAAAAACATCGATCTCAAACACCACTCATTCTTGTGGCATGAAACGAACATTTCAGCCGTCCGTCTGTTCGTCACCTCAGTCGCCGATGTCTTCCACATATCAACGTTGAAAACAGAAGCGCAAAAAGCCTCCTCTTTGTGTAAACAAACCAATCAACATAACGAGCGAGCAAAGATACATGAAAATCAAACACAAGAACGACGAAGAAAAAAATCATCATCATCAACAACAGCTACAACAACAACATCAGCATTTAACTGAAAGACAAACAACACACAGGGAACGATAGCAACAGCAACAACAACATCGACCAAAAGCAAATCTATCTGACATTTATGTGGCCCCGCATTCCTTAGATAAATTCTGATTGATTTTATTGTGTTGGTGTATGGTTTTGTGTGTGTGTGTGTTCGTGTGCGGAATGAATGTAATTGTGTAATGTGCCCACCGACACTATACGATCGAATGAATGTGTGTGCGAGCATGGTGTGACCGAGCACGAGCATAGCTGCGGAGATGAAAGGTGACGTCCATACACAGTTTCTTAGTGGCATTATATGACCTCCATTCAAAGAATACTACAAGGAGTCCTATGGTCTGTATATTATAGCTAACGGTAAAATGTCATTTTGTGGGTATTTCACCATATTTAATAGAGATTGGAATGAATGTTTTTCAAGGACCAAAACAAGCGTGGATTTTAAATAGCGTGTATTTTGAAAATATAATTTTTGAATGATTTTGTATACCCTACATAACTATGTTGTCAGGGTATTATAGCTTTGTGCAGCCCCAAGAGTTTGTAACGCTGCGAAATATTGGTCATAGACCCACCTTTAAGTATACCGATCGTCATATCTTGACTTGAGCTGTGTCGATCTAGACATGTGTGTCCGTTCGTCTGTCCATTATAATTTGTAAACAAGATACAGGATACAGGTACAGTTATGGACCAATCTTCGCCAAATTTTGCATGTAGGAAGGGTTTGGCCCAATGAAGAGACCTATTGTTTTTGGTAAAGATCGGTTAATATTTAGGGGATGAAATGGACCAAATACTTAATTTTTGTCGGTTTTTCTGGTCGCTCCAGAGTCCGCAATTATGGCCCAAACATCTCGAATTTTTACATGGAGAATGGAATGGAAAGCATGTTTGTTTTGATAAAGATCGGTCAATATTTAGCGGGTCAAATGGATCCTGACTTTTGTGTAAAAAATGACAAAATTTTTATTCTACAGCGTATATGGGAAATTACAAAATACTTTTAAAATTTCATTAAAAAAAATTTGAAAAATTTTTTTGCGAGCACATTCCTGATTTTTGGTACATAGGTTAAGGAAAAATGCTGATTCAAAATCTGTTCGCGTTCACAAATTCGGATGCTGCGCACAAAAGTTATAGCGGTTTTAAATCTTGTATTTCCAATATAAATTAAATTAACTCCTATTTGTTGTAATTCGCGAATTGCTTCACAAATGGTTAAACGCATTTGTTTTCTTTGCATTATTAGGCAAATGACATTGAAATACGGTTTAATAGTCGCGAAAATCAAATAAAAGCGTGAAAATATCTGAAAATCAAATAAATAAATTTTTGAATTGCCACAAAATGTTTTTTTAAATTTTTAATTTTTTGGTATGGTTAAGATAATACGGTTTAGTCTAGATCTTCTACAACACGTGACGATTTCTTCTACAAATTCTTTTAGATGATTGTTTTTAAAAATTTTCGTCTTTGGAACCCAATTGCAGATAAGCTACGGTGAGCACATTCATGAGATATACACTAAACGAAACAAAATCACGAGTTCTATAATCCAATAATCAGTTTAGACCATTATCTGGATGCGCATCCTAATTATAAGAAAAATTCAAAAAACACCGAAAATCCGGCTTCAAAATGTCAGCATCCTTTTTGGTTGGATGCAGTGATGATATCGAAAAATCATACATTTGAACCATATTGTCCATGGGGTATTCTGCAACTTAGTCACTGATCACATATGCGTGCGTTGTGTAGTTTAGCCACAAATCAGGAACGAACACAAAAAAAAAAAAAAAACTCGTTGGCTTCAACACATTTTCACCCATTTTTTTACATTACCACCATCACAGCTTCCACCAAACTTATTATTTATTACTAATATTTTAAGATTTTGACAAGAACACTTCATTTTATAGAAATGAATTTAAATTATATGCAATATGTTCATATTTCGCGAGTTATAACCTTGCAAACCTCAGCTTCAAGGAATTTAAAAGATTTTTGTAATTTCCCATATATTTACTCCTGTAGGATCCAAGACGAGTGATTGACCTTTAAATTGATACCAATTATATTGTCGTATGTACTCGGATGTGGGAGTTATACGTAAATATTTACAGGTACTTACGCATTCAGATATTATTTAATAAACCATTACCACACTAGAGGACGGAAATATTAGAAGGGCTGTGCTGAATATTGGTAATTTTCGAAAATATGTTAGTGTAAGGAAGAGGTGCTGTTGACCTCTAAAAGAGAGGTAAAGATCGTGAAAGAGGGTGCAACTATCACGAAATACTACCCAGGCTCGGAATAAAAATTCGCAAAAAGATAGAGTTATGTGGTAGATGTGTAGGGTATCTTATGGTCGGCCTCGTCCGACTATACTGCTCCGCTCACTGATTTTTAAATACTTTTTTAAGGACCAATGGAGAGTCGACCAACCGAAAGTGGATTTTTAAAAAAATATATTTCCAAGGAATAATTGTAGATTAGATTCCTTATTCCTTTAACAAATATTGATTACAAGACAAAAAAAAAATTAAATTTTTAAAGACAATCCTTAAGGACTGACAGAGTGTGAGGTTTTAAATAATACTTTTTCAAGGAATGACATATGGTGGTTTGTTTGTACATATGTTTTTTAAGGACCAAATGTTTTTTTAAGGACCAAAGAATTTTTTTGATTTAATGAATATTTATTAATGTACATCAAAGGGTGATGTCCGTGGCCCCAAAATTACTTCTGTCGCACCCTCTTACATATTGGAATGCTTCACCGCCCACGAAGAAGGAATATCACAAAGATGCGTTGATGAGGACTCAGGACTTTATATCAAGAATGAAACTAATAGAACTTGTTATGAACAAACCAAGTTAAAGTGGTCATGGAGACAATTTTATTGGGTGAAAGAGAAGACATCGCCTTGAGGGGAAATAAAGCATCTTGAATACTGTAGTTAGACGTAAACCTAGGCAAAGTATAGAGAGTACACTCAAACATGCAACATACCTGAATCCTTGAATACAGAACGAGTTAATAGAACTAATCGAATGTATTAGAAGTCTATTGTTGAAGAAGTGAAAAGTGTCGGTTTTAGCGGATGAAACTATAGATGTATAAGATTTTGCAATGTATCTAAAGAAGTCAAAGAATGTTTACATTGCTACGTGGAATTAGAAGGATTAACAGAAAAAGAATTTTCGACCGTCACAATAAACACAGTAATTAGTTTGGGTTTGGATTCAAAATTTTTGAGAGGTCAAGGATATGACGGAGCGTCTAACATGTCAGGCAATTATAATGGAGTGCAGACCATTATTAAATCAAAATTAATTTCTGGGGTATACATTCATAGTTCTTTTCACATTTTAAAAATAAATTTGTATGCAGCTTCGAAGATTCGAGAAATTTGAAGTAAATTTTCTAAAATTTTGGAAATTTGGACATTTATTAGAAACTCTAAAAATGGATTCGAGAAGCTAATAAATCTTTCAAATGACTGCTTTCATATTGTGAAACATGATGGGTTGAGGAGCATGATTGCATTTACATATTTAACGAATCTATAGGAAAGATAGTAGAATTGTTGGAAGAAATAGGGTCAAATGTGAGGACTTCGAACTCCGGGTATTGTTATAGAACTATATTATTTGTCCCATGTTTGCACGAACTAATTGAAAATATGACCACCAGATTTCAGAAAAATAAAAAAAAATAGTTAAAACATTATCGAGAATTGTAAAATTTTAAAGAAATCATACAATTTTATGAAAAATATCTTAAAGTGTATCCGTGGATCAATATGTGGAAAGCGAAAGAAACAGATGATAATCGCTTGGTGCTAAGTCCGGACTGTGTGGCGGATGCATTAAAATATCCCAACCAAGCTCCCGAAGTTTCTGGCGAGTCACTGTAGATGTGTGTGGCCTAGCGTTGTCCTGGTGAAACACAAAACCTCTCCTGTTGCCCGATTCTGGCCGTTTATGGTCATTTGTAAATGGTTTGAGACAGCTTTATAGACGGTTTATAGAAAGAGAGGTAAAGATAATATGTTGTGCAAAGTTTAGTTCAAATCAGACATTCCATTCGCCTGATATTGGATTATAAAATGTTGAAAATTTTGACCCTTTGTGGGGGATGACCAGAAGCAGTGGACCAAAGATAATAGATTGTACAAAGTTTATCGGGCGCACCAGCCATCCAGAGAGACTGACGGAGGGACGTTTGTAAATCGACTCCAAATATTCTGAAACCGATTTGGTCCAAAGAAACCAGGGGTCTAAAACCACTACTTCGATGTGGCACATTTTTGCTGTATGAAAGTGTATATACCCTCATTAGCCATATAGCTGAATATAGTTGATATTATTCAAGAAGAAAAAACGTCGTTAAGTTCGGCTAGGTCCAACTTTTTATATCTTCCGCTTTGAGTAGGACTTTCAAAATACTTAAAATTCATCGGCAGTGGAGTTATGCCGCATTAAATTGCGGTCAGGAGAAAAAATCAATAAAAACCTACAGACACTCAGGTTGGCAAACACTTGACATGGATTTGAAAATGTTCTATGAAGATGTTGTTTACTCACCTAGGTCTCGTAATTCCAAATTAGTGGTAGTAATACCTCAAAATAACGAAATTTGGGAATATAGATATATAGGTGCTATACAAAAACAAGGACCGATACTATTTGTGTTTGGTAGGAATGTTTGATACCCGATGAAAAAAAAAAAAACAGTAAGGAATGTAGAAAAGTCTGACTGGGACGACTATGTGATACTTGTCAGCACCGAAAGATATATAGGGACTTTGGTGCAGCATTTACATTAAATCGGACATCGGATATCTAAATCTGAACCGATTCGTTCTTGGGACAAATAAATGAAATGTGCCAAATTTCATCAAATTCTGATAATAAATGCGAACTGTACTTTGTTTACAATTTAACATTTACAGACAGAAGGACGGATATGCATAAATCGACTCAGAAATTCTTTGCATATTCTCAGAAGAAACAATGTCTCTACCTCGTTTCCTTTTGCATGTTACAAACATATGCACAAAGACATAATACCCTGTACCACAGTGTGGTGAAGGGTATAAATATATTATGAAGTGGATATCGTTGTATGGGAGCTACCCGGACACTTTGTCCAATATTCATAGTTTTTAATAGGGAGATAAAAATCCCAAATATCAAATTATAGGCAATTTGGTTGAAAAACTTGCACAAAATACCCAAAATACCGAATAATGGAGGATACCGTTATATGGGACCTATCCTAAAATGTGGACCATTACATATAGGAAGGAAGAAGATAGGAAGATTTGCTACTCAATGATAACTCAAAATACCAAAATACCGCCAATTCGGGAAAAATCTGTATTTGGGGTTATACCAATATAAGCAATTTTCAAAACCAAACACCCTATTACTTTTCTGTGAATCTGACTTAAAAAAGACTTAATATATTTCTACGAAAATATTTTGAGGCCATTTTTGATAGACAAATACTGATGTTTCGACCTATTTTTTTGATATTTGGGACTATTTTATATAGTTTCGTATTCAGGAAATATTTATATTATTATTCAACTATTTTACTCTGAAAAATATTTCTCCGATCAAGAATCGCAAAATAAGTCCAGGTTTCTTTATAAGAAAAAATAGTCCACGTATTTAAACTACTCGAGGCTTGCATTAATTGCGTTAACCATGATCTGATTATCTTTAACAGGTCGCATATACTGAGTCTTATATCAGAAGGCTAAAAGAAAGAACAAATCTGCTGATGGATCAAATTAACATGATGCAGGTAATGATGAGGGCTGTGGCGTAGGGAGTTTCCAATTTATAATTTTTTCCGTCATAAAAAGGTAAAAAAAATTAATGTTAATCCTTTGGATTTTTCTCGACTTTTTAAAACACACCTTTTAACTTCATTTAATTGCTGAAACAAACTATGCACGCTTTAGATAATACTGATGTAATACATAAAACATCTGTTGGGGAATTCAAATAAAATTTCTACCTGCCGTCTTAAAACAGCACACATTAGTATCTACATACAATCATATACAAACTATGAATAGCCTATGTCATCTAAACAGCTGGTAGGCGTTGTCTTCCCACATAAAGGCAATTTTGTCTGTTTTTTTCGTGATTTATGAGTGTCTATTCGAAATGGTAATTAGCCAATTTTCACATTTAACGGGTTAACAAATTAAATATTACATCATATTTTTTTATTTATTTCAATTTTTAATACCCATGTCATACATATATATGACAACTGCTGTAAACGGTGTAATGTCTGTCGATGTGTGACCATAAGAAATGAAATTCAAAATGAATTGTCCCCCACTGCATTAGCAGCAGTTGTATATTTTTTTATAGCATTGACAAAGTTTTTACACATGATTACAATTACTGGTACTTGTCCTTATTTAAAAAATATGTATGTGCATATATTTGTATATCTGTGTATTTATGCATGTATAGAATGCAGTGATGTGTGTTTAGCAATAAGTAATAGTAATAATAAAGTGTAATATATGAAAAAAATATTCAAAAAATGAAAAATTACTTACATTGCCAAGATAATTTACATGGGAAAATATTATGAGGTTTGGGAACTGAGGGACAGAATTTTTCTTTTACGTTTTCAATATTTCCATTATATAAAAATTACATACCCTTGGATTTATTAAAGAATATTTTTTCAATGACCATCAGAGGCGTGGATTTATTAAAAAATAATTTTTCAATGACCATCAGAGGCGTGGATTTATTAAAAAATAACTTTTCAACGACCATCTGGGGCGTGGGTTTATTAAAGAATATTTTTTAACGACAATCAGGGGTGTGGGTTTATTAACGAATACATTTTTCAACGACCATCAGGGGCGTGGGTTTATTAAAGAATAATTTTTTTAACGACCGTCAGGGGCATGGGTTTATTAAAGAATACTTTTTTTAACGACCATCAGGGGTGTGGGTTTATTAAATATTTGTATATTTGTTCAAGGACCTCTACAAGGCGTGGATTTTTATACCATTCACCACACTGTGGTACAGGGTATTATGTATTTGTGCATATGTTTGTAACAGGCAAAAGGAATCGAGGTAGACCCATGGTTCCTTTTGAGAATATGCATAGAATCACATTCTGAGTCGATTTATGCATGTCCGTCCGTCCGCCCATGTATTATTGTGAGCAAAGTATAGGTCGCATTTATGATCCGAATTGGATGAAATTTGGCACAGCCCATTGGCTTGACCCTATTGAAATTGGAGAAAATCGGTTCAGATTTAGATATAGGTCCCATTTATATTTTCGTCCGATTTTAGGTAAATGGTGCACCAATGTCCCTGAAAATAATTAGATTTGCACGAATTTTGGCATAGCATACTAAATTAAGTCGACAATGATGTGTGGTAAATTTCGGGAAAATCGGTTCAGATTTAGATATAGGTCCCATATATAGTTTCGCCCGATTTTATGTAAATGGTGACCAAAGTCCCTATATATCTTTCGATTTGCACGAAATTTGGCGTAACGTACTAAATTCAGTCTAGAATGACGGTTAAGATTTCGATATGGCTCGCATATATAGTTTTGTCCGATTTTATGTAAATAGTGCGCAAATGTCCCTATATATCTTGAATGAACTCTGCTAATCTGCCTAAAAATTGGTTCAGATTTAGGTATAGCTCCCATATATCTTTTATTCAAGTGTGCACTAAAGACCCAATGTTTGTACGATTGGCACAATGTTTGTACGATTTTTTGAAAACGGTTCAGATTTAGATATAGCTCCCATTGGTATATTCGTTGGAGTTTAGGTAAATGTTGCACCGGACACATTACAAAATGTGTCCCATTGTACGCAAACGACTCTAAACTGAAATGAAATTTAGCATAGGTTCCAGAAACATCACATATTCAATTTTATTTAATTTCATGTCAATGTTCTTTTGAAAAGGCGGAGTCTGTTAGGAGACATATGTAAAATATACCCAAAGTGGTGAAGGGTATCATATAGTCGGCCTAGTCCGACTTTACTACTTTCCTTACTGCTTTTAAGAATATTTGTTCAAGGACCTCTGCAAGGCGTGGATTTTTTAAAGAATATTTGTTCAAGGACCTCTACAAGGCGTGGATTTTTTAAAGAATATTTGTTCAAGGACCTCTATAAGGCGTGGATTTTTTAAAGCATACTTGTTCAAGGACCTCTACAAGGCGTGGATTTTTTAAAGAATATTTGTTCAGGGACCCCTACAAGGCGTGATTTTTTTAAAGAATATTTGTTCAAGGACCTCTGCAAGGCGTGGATTTTTTAAAGAATATTTGTTCAAGGACCTCTACAAGGCGTGGATTTTTTAAAGAATATTTGTTCAAGGACCTCTGCAAGGCGTGGAGTTTTTAAAGAATATTTGTTAAAGGACCTCTGCAAGGCGTGGATTTTTTAAAGAATATTTGTTCAAGGACCTCTGCAAGGCGTAGATTTTTTAAAGAATATTTGTTCAAGGACCAAAAGACCTCTAAGCGTGGATTTTTTAAAGAATATTTGTTCAAGGACCTCTACAAGGCGTTGATTTTTTTAAAGAATATTTGTTGAAGGACCTCTACTAGGCGTGGATTTGTAAAGAATATTTGTTCAAGGACCTCTACAAGGCGTGGATTTTTTTAAAGAATATTTGTTCAAGGACCTCTACAAGGCGTGGATTTTTTTAAAGAATATTTGTTGAAGGACCTCTACTAGGCGTGGATTTTTTAAAGAATATTTGTTCAAGGACCTCTACAAGGCGTGGATATTTTAAAGAATATTTGTTCAAGGTCCTCTACTAGGCGTGGATTTTTTTAAGAATATTTGTTCAAGGACCTCTACAAGGCGTGGATATTTTAAAGAATATTTGTTCAAGGTCCTCTACTAGGCGTGGATTTTTTTAAGAATATTTGTTCAAGGACCTCTACAAGGCGTGGATATTTTAAAGAATTTTTTAAGGACCTACATAGACGTGAATGTTTTAAAGAATATTTTTTTAAATACCAAAACAAACGAGGATTTTTATACCCTACACAACTATGTTGTCAGGGTATTATAGCTTTGTGCAGCCCCAAATGTTTGTAACGCCGCGAAATATTGGTCCTAGACCCACCTTTAAGTATACCGATCGTCATATCTCGACTAGCTGAGTCGATCTAGACATGTGTGTCCGTCCGTCCGTCCGTCCGTCCGTCTGTCCATTATAATTTGTAAACACGATACAGGCCACAGTTATGGACCAATCTTCACGAAATTTTGCATGTAGGATGGGTTCTGGCCAATGAAGACCCCTATTGTTTTTGGAAAAGATCAGTTAATATTTAGGGGATGAAATGGACCAAATACTAAATTTTTGTCGGTTTTTCTGGTCGCTCCAGAGGCCGCAATTATGGCCCAAACACCGCGAATTTTTGCATGGAGAAGGGGATCGGGCCAGAGAATAAGCATGCATGTTTTGATAAAGATGGGTCAATATTTAGCGGGTCAAATGGACCCTGACTTTTGTGTGAAAAATGACAAAATTTGTATTCTATGGCATATATATTTACTCCTGGAGGATGTAGACCCCAGGAGTTGATAGCATATCCAAGAGGAGTGGTTGGCCTTTAAATTGATACCAAACATAGTGATGTATCTACTCAGATGTGGGAGTTACAGTCAAATATTTACAGGTGTTTATGTATTCAGATATTATTTAGTAACCCATTACCACATTAGAGGGAGAAATATCGCGCTGATGGCTTTGAAATTTTTCATGAAGTTCCAGTTATGGTCAAGAACAACGCCTACAATTTTCGGTGATGATCAGATTAAAATTTTGGGAGGAAATGGACCGAAAACATAATTTTTTGTGTGTTTTCGAGTAGAGTATAATCCGAAAATCACAACACAACCCACCGTGAAGGTAATCTGGACAAGTAATTAGAAGGACGGTACTGAATATTCGAAAAAAGTAAGGAAGAGGTGTTGTTAACCTCTAATCGGACAAGAGGGGGCAAATATCACGAAATATTACTCAGACTCGGAATAAACATCCTCAGAAAGTTAGAGTTCGTGGTAGTTGTGTAGGGTATCGCATGGTCGGCCCCGTCCGACTATACTGCTCCGCTCACTGGTTATACCCTACACAACTATGTTGTCAGGGTATTATAGCTTTGTGCAGCCCCAAAAGTTTGTAACGCCGCGAAATATTGGTCCTAGACCCACCTTTAAGTATACCGATCGTCATATCTCGACTAGCTGAGTCGATCTAGACATGTGTGTCCGTCCGTCCGTCTGTCCGTCTGTCCATTATAATTTGTAAACACGATACAGGCCACAGTTATGGACCAATCTTCACGAAATTTTGCATGTAGGATGGGTTCTGGCCAATGAAGACCCCTATTGTTTTTGGAAAAGATCGGTTAATATTTAGGGGATGAAATGGACCAAAAACTTTATTTTTGTCTGATTTTCTGGTCGCTCCAGAGGCCGCAATTATGGCCCAAACACCGCGAATTTTTGCATGGAGAAGGGGATCGGGTCAAAGAATAAGCATGCCTGCTTTTATAAAAATCGGTCAATATTTAGCGGGTCAGATGGACCCTAACTTTTGTGTGAAAAGTTACAAAATTTGTATTCTATAGCGTATATATTTACCACTGAAGGACATAGACCCGAGAAGTTGATAGTATATCCGAGAGGAGTGGTTGACCTTTAAATTGATACCAATTATGTTGTCGTAGGTACTCGGATGCGGGAGTTACACTTAAATATTTACAGGTGCTTATTTATTCATATATTATTTAGTAACTTTTACCACACTGGAGGGCGGAAATATAGCGCTGACCGCTTTGAAATGTTCCATGAGATTCCAGTTATGGTCAAGGACAACGCCTAAAATGTTAGGTGATGATCAGATAATAATTTTTCGGATAAAGTGGACCGAAAACTTAATTATTTGTACTTCTCGAGTCGAAAGCCGAATATCACAACACAACCCACGGTGAAGGGAATCTGGACAAGTAATTAGAGGGGTTGTACTGATTATTGCTAACATTTGCTGACCACTAGCCAGTCAAAAGTGTGCAAATATCGCGAAATATTGCCCAATCTCAGAATATAGAACCACAGAAAGTTAGATTTTCATAGAAGTGGTGTAGGGTATCGTAAGGTCGGCCCCGTCCGACTATACTGCTCCGCTCACTGGTTTAATGAATATTTGGTTTCAAATTAATTTTAGTATACCTCCCTCGTTTATCTGTGGAATTTATTTTTAATGACACACAATATACCACCCTCCTTTGCAGGCAAAATAAAAAAATTAAAATGATGGCTATGGTGCAAATTACACATGACTGACGGTATTGCGGACTGATGAACACAATAAGCGAGCTTGCTGATGTTCTAGACAAACAAAACACGAAGCATGATGGTGTGGATGAGAAAGAGGGTGGGGCGGGTAGGAGTATTAAGAATATTGGGATGGAATAGATTGATGTCGGACTGACTGCCGATCTCATCAGTATAACTGACAGACATTATTCAATGTTGAAGAGCACGCATTGCTTGCAATTTCTACAACATGAATTCCACGCCGTCCATGGTGTTGGCTCATGATATGGGGTATGTCTGTCGGCTCGCCTGCCTGCTAGTCTGTCCGCCCGCCCGTCCATCCATCTGGCACGTTCATGTGTGGGTAATTGTAGAATTATTTTTCTTTTTTGTTCAGTTTCAGTTTGTTTAAATTGAAATTAAGAACATTCATGTTTTTAATGATGAAATATGTGGCAATTTCAATTTTCTTACATACAATCAATACTCACACTTACTCGCTGGCTGGTTTGCTCACTCACACATTAAATCACCATCATCATCATCACCAGATCAACACAAAGAAATACGGGTGTCAAATGTTGCGTCAAGTGAAATTGTATTCCATGGTTTGTTTGAGATTTTTCTTCCATTTCGAACATTTTTTTTTTTTTTTTGGAATTCATGGTCGTCGTCGGATTTATTATTTTTATTATTGCTCATGCAAATGGAATGAAATTGTGTGTCTGTCCATTACTACGTCTTGGATGTGTGCTACCCGTGTATGTGGGTGGATGGGGGTATCTCCAAGAACCACACTCGCACTCTCACACACACACATATTTTGCCTTACACACCCTGAGATTTTTCAACAAGAAGAAAACTGGCCGTGTAATGGCTTGACTGATGGTCTTGGTTGTTGTTTGGGAATGCTGCTGCGGGTACTATAATGATAATGGCTAGTGTTTGTTTGCGCACTTCAAAGTAAGACATCAATTTCACAGACATAAAAATATTTCAGAGTGATTAACTGTCATCAGCGTTAATGAAGATGATAAAATGTCAACGAACCTGTCACACAACCGCTTAATTGACTTTGATCAGTTCCATTGTGACCGATGAAAAATTCTTAACTTACGTCAGATGGAATTTTTGTTTCCTTCCCAAAAATTATTGTCGTAGAAATTTAAATTGCTGGCAAATTGATCACGGCATTTAATGTAGAGGACGGTATGTCAGTTAACTAGTTTTTAATAGCTGTCATAATAGGTAGAATAGTTGGTAAAGTTTTTTCATTTATTAATGACTTTGGAGACTCTCAGGCTCGAAGAAATTTTCTATACTTTAGAGATATATTTTTAAACAAATAGGTATCCAGTGTCATAGAGGAGTGTATATTACAAACCACATTTTGGTATATAATGTTTCATACCGTTTCAAAACATTCCATTTTTTTGACCTCTAAAAGGTCGCAACATATTTGTTATAATAAATTTCTGGCCACAATGTAAATGTAATTTGGGAGGATGAGAAACCTCCTGCAGTCAATATTGGCCCCAAACACATCTTGTGGTATACCGATCGTCATATCTCGACAAGCTGAGTCGATCTAGACCTGTGTCCGTCCGTCCGTACATTTTGCATGTAGAACGGTTTTTGGTCAAAAAAGACCCCTATATCTGTTTTTCTGGCCGATTTAAAGGCTACAATAATGATTCGAACATAGAAATTTTATATAGGGAATGGAATATCGTTGAAGAATAACCATAATTTATTATTTAGTATTACTGGAAATGTCGCACTGACCGCTGTGACATACAGTTCTGGTTCTGGTTATGGTTAAATACAACACAATGGGGTTTGACGGTGATAGAAATATAGTAAAGGCCTTATGTCCTTGTGCTCTTAATTGTAGGATACAAAAGTGATAATTTTTTTGCCAAGAAGTACATGTCTCATTTATTATCGGAGTGAGATAAGGTCTTTGTTAAACTCAAGGACGGTCCCTTTTGTTGTTGTTGAAAATTGGTTCATATTTAGATTTACATCCTATCGGGGGCGTACGAATTTATTAAATTAATTTTTTCGTATAAAACCAGTAAGGAAAGTAATAAAGTCGGACAGGGCCGACTATATGATACCCTTCACCACTTTAGGTATATTCAACAGATGAATCCTAACCGACGTCGCATTTTTGAAGGACCAGTAAAATGAAATTGGATCCATAAACATGTCATTCTGGAACCTATATTAAATTTTTAATTTGGTCAGATATAGAGTTGCTTCTTACAATGGGATAAAATTATGTAAATCAATTTAAAACAAATATCAATCGGACACCCGTTGATTATTTGAATAAATATCTGATAAACATGAGAAGTTTGGTGCACCATTTACTTAAAATCGGACGAAAAAAAAAATAAATAAATAAATAAAAGCCATATCGAAATCTAAAACGATTTTATCGAAACTTGTCACAGGTTTTAAGTTATTAATGCATCATTTGCATCATTTAAAATCGGACGAAAATATATATGGTAGCTCTATCCAAATTTTAACTGATTTCAACAAAACTTTCCACATGCTATCGGCCTAATGTTGGGTCTTTGGTACACGATTTAACTAAAATCGGACGAAACTATATATGGGAGCCATATCTAAATCGGAACCGATTCCTACAAAACTTGGCAAACGTTAGGCAATATTAATTTCAGTACGTTGTGCAAAATTTTGAAGAAAACGGTCTAACTTTGGGTCTTTTGTGCACCTTTTACTTAAACTCGGACGAAACTATTTCCAGGAGCTATATCTAAATCTGAACCGATTTCAACAAAACTTGTCACACTTTATGTTATATTACACTACTACACTATACCCAATTTCGTGCAAATCGAAAGATATATAGGGACTTTGGTGTACCATTTACCTTAAATCGGACGAAAATATTTATCGGAGCTATATCTAAATGTGAACCGATTTTCACGATACTTACCACACATTATTCCAGACTCAATTCAGTACGCTATGACAATTTTCGTGCAAATCGAAGGATATATAGGGACTTTGGTACACCATTTACATAAAATCGGACGAAAATATATATGGGAGCTATATCTAAATCTGAATCGATTTTTCCCAATTTCAATAGGGTTCGTCCTTGGGCCAAATAAGTGACCTGCGCCAAATTTCATCTAATTCGGATCATAAATGCGACCTGTACTTTGTTTACAATTTAATATGGACAGACAGACGGACTGACCGACATGCATAAATCGTTTCAGAAAGTGATTCTATGCATATTCTAAAAAGGAACCATGTGTCTATCTCGTTTCCTTTTGCCTGTTACAAACATATGCACAAAGACATAATACCCTGTACCAATGTGTGATGAAGGGTATAAAAATATTTTTGCTTTGAATATTTTCATTTAATAATATATTTACTATAATGTATATACCCAAAATGATGTAGAATAACAATATATACTGTGTTTTGTATAACGTACAATTAACACAACTACGGTTAAGGTATAAATACACACCACAGCTGCCTTTATCGTTGACACAAACCAAAACATTCACAATAAACAGAATTAATAGAGATGCGAAATGACATAGATATAACATTGCGTCCGCAGTGACAAATAGATGGCGCTATGTTTTTTGTTTTCCAAGATTTGCCCCATCCGCAATAGACTTTGATTTTCTCCCCTATATTTATACCCTTCACCACACTGTGGTACAGGGTATTATGTCTTTGTGCATATGTTTCTGAGAGACAAAAGGAAACGAGATAGACACATGGTTCCTTTTGAGAATATGCATAGAATCACTTTCTGAGTCGATTTACGCATGTCTGTCCGACCGTCCGTATGTCCATGTTAAATTGTAAAGAAAGTACAGGTCGCATTTTTAATCCGAATTGGATGTAATTTAGCATATGTCACTTATTTGGCCCAAGGACGAACCCTATTGAAATTGAGAAAAATCGGTTCAGATTTAGATGTAGCTCCCATATATATTTTCGTCCGATTTAATGTAAATAGTGTACCAATGTACCTATATATCTTTCGATTTGCACGAAATTTGTCACATCGTACTGAATTAAGTCTAGAATGATGTGTGCAAAGTTTCGTGAAAATCGGTTCAGATTTAGATATAGCTCCCATATATAGTTTCGCCCGATTTTAGGTAAATAGTCCACTAAAGTCCCTGGAAGTCTTTTGATTTGCACGAATTTTGACATAGTGTACTGAATTAAATCTAGAACGATGTGTGTCAAGTTTCCGGAAAATCGGTCCAGATTTAGATATAGCTCCCATATATATTTTCGTTCGAGTTAATGTAATTGATGGACCAAAGTCACTATATATCTTTCGATTTACACAAATGTAGGTTTAGAGTACTGAATTCAGTCTAGAATGATGTTGCTAAGCTTCGTGAAAAGATCCATAGCTAGGCCAATTAACACAACGTACTGAAATAATATAAAAAAGTCTCTGGCAAGTTTCCCTGAAATTGGTTCAGATATAGATATATAAATGGCGAAGGGTATCATATAGCCGGCCCAGTCCGACTTTACTACTTTCCTTACTGTTTTTTTTTTGTTTTCTGATTATCTGAAATGTTCTCTATCCTCTTTCTCGACACCAATAATCTCAATTCTACACTCCAACTGCAACCATTATTCCAAATTTTAGATTTCCAACTCTCTCCCTTCTCCCATATCCAAATTGTAACAAATCTAGTGCCGTTTATTACTTTTCGTACAAAAAAATACGAATTCCTATAACTTTCTCTATAACTCATTCCTCAACAGTAATCTTAATTCTAAAATTCAGATTTTCAATTTTATCCGTTCACCCAAAATACAAATTGTACTAAATTTAGTACTTTTCGTACACATAACTACGGTTTTTTAAAAGCTACTCAATCCTGAACTCCAATAGCAATCCTAATTCTTATTTCCAGAATTCCACCTCTATAGGCTCAACTAAATGAAAATAGTACCAAATTTACTACCATTTAATACTCTTCGTACTCGTAAGTACGAATTTTCAAAACCATTTCCATAAATCAACACAACATCCCAACCTGTATTCCATATACAATTTGAAGATTCTACCTATATATGTTCAATATATATCGCTCATATGCTGCAAGAGAGGCATAACTCATACCAGTAAGGACGGGGCCGACTATATGATTGATACCCTTTACCACTTTGGGTATATTCAACAGAATCCTAACAGACGTCGCATTTTTAAAGGATCCATAAACATGTCATTCTGCAACCGATACTAAATTGTTCATTTGGTCAGATATAGAAGCTATACACAATAAACAGAATTAAAACAGAATAAGATTTAACACACATCACTCTAGACCTGTGCCGAATTTCGTGCAAATCGAATGATATATAGGGACATCGGTGCACCGTTTACATTAAATCGAACGAAAATGTATATGGGAGCTATATCTAAATCTGATCCGATTTTCAGGAAACTTAACACACAGCATTCTAGACCTAATTCATTATGCTGTGCCAAATTTCGTGCAAATCGAAAGATATATAGGGACATTGGTGCACCGTTTACATTAAATCGGACGAAAATATATATGAGAGCTATATCTAAATCTGAACCGATTTTTAGGAAACTTAACACACATCATTCTAGACCTAATTCATTACGCTGTGCCAAATTTCGTGCAAATCGAAAGATATATAGGGACTTTGGTGCACCATTTACATTAAATCGGACGAAAATATATATGGGAGCTATATCTAAATCTGAACCGATTTCCAGGAAACTTAACACACATCATTCTAGACCTAATTCATTATGCTGTGCCAAATTTCGTGCAAATCGAAAGATATATAGGGACTTTGGCGCATCATTTATATAGGGACATTGGTGCACCTTTTACATTAAATCGGACGAAAATATATATGGGGGCTATATCTAAATCTGAACCGATTTTCAAGAAACTTAACACACATCATTCTATACCTAATTCATTACGCTGTGCCAAATTTCGTGCAAATCGGAAGATATATAGGGACATTGGTGCACCGTTTCCATTAAATCGGACGAAAATATATATGGGTGCTATATCTAAATCTGAACCGATTTTCTCGAAACTTGGCAGGTATAATTCTAGGCCTTATTTATTACGCTGTGCCAAATTTCGTGCAAATCGAAAGATATATAGGGACATTGGTGCACCATTTACATTAAATCGGACGAAAAATATATTGGAGCTATATCTAAATCTAAACCGATTCTTCCAAATTTTCACTTGAGCCAAATAAGTGACCAAATTTCATCCAAATCGGGTCATAAATGCGATCTGTACTTTGTTTGCAAAAATTCATGGACCGACAGACGGACATGCATAAATCAACTCAGAAAGTGATTCTATGCATATTCTCAAAAGGAACCATGTGCCTATCTCGTTTCCTTATGCCTGTTACAAACATATGCACAATGACTTAATACCTGTACCACGGTGCACCATTGACCTAATAATTGACCTAATGTTGTGTACAAAATCATATGAATATCTCTCACCACTCTGATTGAGAAGCTATAGAAGTTCCTCTGTCCCATATAAAGTGTGACTAAATTAAAACATAAAACGCATTTTCTGCAAAATCGTTTTTATACCCTACACAACAATGTTGTCAGGGTATTATAGCTTTGTGCAGCCCCAAGAGTTTGTAACACCGCGAAATATTGGTCCTAGACCCACCTTTAAGTATACCGATCGTCATATCTCGACTAGTTGAGTCGATCTAGACATGTGTGTCCGTCAGTCTGCCCATTATAATTTGTAAACACGATACGGGCCACAGTTATGGACCAATCTTCACGAAATTTTGCATGTAGGATGGGTTCTGTCCAATGAAGACCCCTATTGTTTTTGGTAAAGATCGGTTGATATTTAGGGGATGAAATGGACCAAATACTAATTTTTTATCGGTTTTTCTGGTCGCTCCAGTGGCCGCAATTATGGCCCGAACATCGTGAAATTTTACATTGAGAAGGGGATCGAGCCAAAGAATGACCATGCCTGTTTTGATAAAAATCGGTCAATATTTAGCGGCTCAAATGGACCCTGACTTTTGTGTGAAAAATTACAAAATTTGTATTCTATGACGTATATATTTACTCTTAAAGGACATAGACCCGAGAAGTTGATCATATATCCAAGAGGAGTGATTGACCTTTAAATTGATACCAATTATATTCTGGTATGTACTCGGATGTGGGAGTTACACTCAAATATTTACAGGTGCTTACGTATTCAGATATTATTTAGTTACCCATTACCACACTAGAGGGCGGAAATATAGCGTTTATCGCACTGAACATTTTCATGGGGTTCCAGTAATGGTCAAGGACAGCGCCTAAAATTTTCGGTGATGATCAGATAATAATTTTGGGATAAAGTGGACCGTAAACTTAATTTTTTTTTTGTATTTTTCGAATCAATCTATAAGCCGAACATCACCATACATCCCACGGTGAAGGCAATCTGGGCAAGTAATTAGAAGGGCTGTACTGAATATTAGAAATGTTCGGAAAATATGTCAGTGTATGGAAGAGGTGCTGTTGACCTCTAATCGGGCAAGAGGGTGCAAATGTCACGAAATAGTGCCCAGGCTCGGAATAAACATCCGCATAAAGTTAGGTTTCCGTGGTAGTTGTGTAGGGTACCGTATGGTCGGCTCCGTCCGACTATACTGCCCCGCTCACTGTTTTTTTTTGAGTTATGCCTGTCTTGCAGCAAATGAGCGATATATAAAATTGGAACTAAATTTAGTTATGTTAGTACTTTTCGTACACTTATAGGTCGAATTTCCAAAATCCCTTTTGTACATCTTTCTAACATTCCATCAGTGTCCCACATTCCAAATTTCGGAATTGTAGCTCGTCCCGTTTGCTTAATACAAGGTATATATATATATATATATATTCATATGGAATCATGGGTCTATCTCGTTTGCTTTTTAAAAACATATGCACATGATTTGCTGAATGAGCCGAACTTTGAACTTCGGTTAAATGAACCGTAAGTTATTTATCTCAACTTTCAATAATGCGATAATAGAAACAAACTCACAGAATTTGCCCACTTTCTATTTAATGGATTTGACTGTAATATGTCTGGTCTTTAAGTTTTCTAAGTCATTAAATTTCAATAGAACATCTTCTTTCGCACATAAATAACGTTTATGTTAGGAATGAGATCTATATTCAAATCTGAACCGATTTAAAATAAACTCAACTCATTTCAATGCGCGATGTAAAATTTCGTGTCAATCGGATATATGTTGTATATTTGGTTTGGTAATGCCGAATGTCCGAAACATATTAAATTCGAATCTACTTTTCTTTTATATATGTATGTGTGAGTATGAATACAACCAAACTATTTAATCTTTAACAAAGATATTTTAATATCCGCCCATACGAAATTAACCTCAAATTTATTAGTTTCACATATCATATACACACCTACATACATATATATGATATTATGTTGCTGATACCACCGTTTAAATTATGTACACACTCGTAGTATCTGCTAGTTTCGTTCACTCACTTTGTGATAATCCCAAATAGTTAGTTATTCTGGCGGTGATAAGTCTTCTCCTATAATGTTATGTTTAAACATTTGCCATTAACGGGGTAAACTTATTATTTATTTACAAGAATATTATACTATCTACACTATGGTTCAAAATTTTATAGACAAAAAAATTTTCCACTTGAAATTGCTAAAAAAAATCTGTATTACTCACATACTCTCATCATGTAACCTAAATATATTATTTTGAAAACAAACAATTTTATTAATAATTATAACACAATTTTGTCCGTCACTGTTGAACGGCACTTTATGGAAATTTCATACTTTTCACATTCCAAACAAATTTCCTCGTGGCTTAATGTTAATGCACCAAAAGTTGTACGGTTAAAAGTTTCACCTGAAAAATTCAAGTGAGCATTTGTTGTTAGAATGGTGTTTGTGTTGGTGCTGACGTGTTGTATTGGTGTGGTAGTGTTGGTGTATTCATTATGTCGGTGTAGATTTCTATTTTAAAATTCACATTGTTATATCCTTTTTGTTATGTTTTTGAGCAGCTAAACGAAAGTGTTCTTGAGTGTGGTTAACTATAAAAATATTAACTTTTAGTTAAACTTTAGCATTGGGTGGGGAGTATTATTACATTTTTGGAGATAGAGGTAATTAGCAAAAGTGGAATATATCAAAAATATGTTTCAAGAACTCTTTTAGCTCATTATTTTGTATTTCCTTGTAACATAAGTGACACTCAGAACGATTCGGAACCTAAAATTGAGGTCTATGCCACTGTAAATTGGCTAATAGTAGTTTGTTTTATGTTCTCAGAGAATTGAATACCGCTTTTATATGCCCTTCATCTATTTTCATCTCATCTCTCATCGCTGCACCTCGATACGTTTGACTATGTCGATGTCCGACTAAAGATGGTTCATTCGTACCATAGATCTTCCGGATAATTTTTCTCTCAAGCACTGCAAGAGCTGTCTCATCTGTTTGCGGAAGTACCCATACTTCAGATCCATACAACAGCACGGTTGATATCCGCGTCTTGTAGAATTTGTGAATTTGCTTACTCAGACTATAGTAGAATCTGTTGGCCAATAGCTGATGTTATTAGTTTTGTTTATGGCGGTACCTTGAAGCTGTTGTTTTCAAGTTCCACAGTTGGTCGGAGTCTACTGGACGTTTAGTGCGTTGATACCATCAGCTTGGACTTTTTGTCATTTACTGGCAGTTCCACTTAGGCAGACTCCTTCTCAATTCGTCCAAAGGTGACTGTTGACACTTCTCAACGGATGGGCTCCCAAAGCGGCTTTAAAGTCGACGAATAGATGGAATGTGTCGATGTGTTTTCCGTGAGTCTTTTCCAGAATCTGGCGTAGAGTGAAAATCTGGTCAATGGTGGATTTGCCAGGCCTGAAGCCGCTTTAGTATGGTCCATCAATTTTATTAACCATTGGCTTCAGTCGCTCACACAACACTGGATAGCACTTTATATGCGATGGGAAGGAGACTAATTTCTCTATAGTTGGCACATATCGTCTTGACTACTTTTTTGTGCCCGGGAAAAAGGCTGCTGACGTTCCAATCATTGGTCATTCCTCGAGCCAAATTGTACTAATCACCTTGTGCATGCGCTTGACCAGCATCTGACCACCAGTCTTGAATAGTTTGTCTGATAATCCATCGGCCCTGCTGCTTTATTATTCTTCAGCTGATTAATTACTATTCTGACCTCATCTTGGCTAGGTTGTATACACTTTATATCGTCATGTCTTATTGGTTCTAGATCCTCAGCACGCTGTATGTATTTGTCACCAGGTTTCTTTCTTCATCTCTACAGGAGGATGTACCTGCACCAAAGCCTTCGGCTTGGTATTTTACTCCTGGCAAGATGTACAGTGTTGCAAGTGCTGCTTGGCGCCGCTTGATCTTGAAGTGAGATGTAGGGCTATCATGTATAATCTTAAGGATGGCTTGCAGTTGGATGAGGATGATTGGCTCAGGCCTTCTGATTTGGTGGATGGGGTGAGTAGGCGGTACAGCACTATCCTTCGGGACTGTGTTGTTGATAGTTGGAGGACAAGGTGGACGAACAGTGACAAAGGGAAGGTGACGTACGAATTTATTCGTGACGCAACGTTCGTAGTGGACCAGCCAGACTTTCGCTTCGGCTTAAGTACTGCTTTCTTACTGACGGGTTCTATGGTTCTCTCAATGCGTTTCTGCATAAAAGAGGCCTGTCCCAGACGTATTTATGTGGGTGCGGGATAACTGAGGACTGGAGGCATATACTGACGGAATGCCGTTACTATGATGACATTAGAGATTTAGCAAGTATGGGTATATCGAATGGAGGGGCGGGTGGGATTTCATTAGGGCTCTTGAAGACGATGGACATTTACTTGTTTAAGCAGTTTTGCACGTGAAGCATTAGGAGAAGGACAGTACTGGAGGTGGTTCTCGTGCGTAGCCCCCTTGCAAGTCGGCTCAATCGGTTGCACCGGGTGGCTGTGCGTGCTTGTTTTAGTGCGGCTATCGGCGGTTTTTGGCGGTTATAGGTGGTGAGCGTGCTGCCTGCGGTTGTCTGTGCATCGTGGGTGGTTCGTGGTTGCCACTACATGTGCTTCACTCGTCCTGTGGATGTAGTGTAGGCTGTCCGTGAGGCCAGTTTTGTTCATTGTTTGTGTTGTGATGTCCGATGCCGCGGTCCTTTGGGCCGTTTGTACAGTCCGTGAGGACAGCATGTTAATTGTGTGTGTTTTGTGTATTTGTTTGGCATTGTCCGTACCGCAGGTGTCAGGTGCCACTGGATCTGTCGATCCAGCCTGACAGTTGGTGTGGCCCCCTGGAGAGGTTCGCGGGGGTTGTGGTTTCGCACCTCACCAAGAGGGAGAGTGTGCCTTCCGCACGCTCTCCGATTGGTACAGCACTTCGGTGCTGGCGCGCTGGTGGGCGCATTTCCGCCTGTGGCTCAGCCACTGTGAGGTAGGCCAATAGGCAGGTACTCACACAAAACTCTTCAAGATACTGTATATCTCGATTTCCTCACGTTCACGTTTTTCTTGATCTTTCTTCTTTTTTCTGAAAATACGTTTCTCCTCTCACCTTTTCTCCCGATAATTCTCCAACGCATTACGTATTGCTACTGTCAGGGTTGCCCTATATGCTGCGTTTTTTACATCAGTAGCATTACGATACTCCTGGGTTTCTTTGTCATTGTGCTTCTATATCATTATCGGGACAAGGAGTGGCAGCTTCTGCTATTTGTTGTGTTAGTAACTTTTCGGCGTCGAGTTCCCGTGTTGTGTTTAGATCGCACCTTTGCTGTTACATTAAGACGGGTGCGAACCTTGGCTGCCACAAGGTAATGGTCCGAATTGATATTCGCTCCTGATATTGATCGAACGTCTAGAACACTGGATAAATAGCTTCCGTCTATCACAACATGATCAACAAGTTATGCAACATCGGTTCGTCCCATGTGCAGATAGACCTGCAGATCATTGGCCCATGACTACCCAAATGCGAGGCATGGGTACCCGATTTGGTGCAAGCTTTATTCACAGTAGATGTTCCACCAATTTTTATACCCTTCACCACACTGTGGTACAGGGTATTATGTCTTTGTGCATATGTTTGTTACAGGCAAAAGGAAACGAGATAGACCCATAGTTCTTTTGAGAATATGCATAGAATCACTTTCTGAGTCGATTTATGCATGTCCGTACGTCCGTCTGTTGATGTTAAATTGTGAACAAAGTACAGGTCGCATTTATAATCCGATTTGGATGAAATTTGGCACAGCTCATTTGTTCGGTTTAGGTTTAGATATGGCTCCCATATATATTTTAGTCCGATTTAAGGTAAATGGTGCACCAAAGTCCCTATATATCTTTCGATTTCAACGAAATTTGGCATAGCGTACTGAATTTAGGCCAGAATGATGTGTGCCATGATTCGTGAAAATCGGTTCAGATTTACATATAGCTCCCATATATAGTTTCGTCTGATTTCAGGTAAATGGTGCACCAAAGTCCCTATATATCATTCGATTGGCACGAAATTTGGCATAACGTACTGAATTGAGCCTAGATTGATGTCTGTCAAGTTTCATGAAAACTTGACCAGATTTAGATATAGCTCCCATATATAGTTTCGTCTGATTTCATGTAAATGGTGCACCAAAGTTCACATATATCTTTCGATTTGCACGAAATTTGGCATAACGTACTGAATTGAGCCTACAATGATGTCTGCCAAGTTTCGTGAAAATCGGCCCAGATTTACATATAGCTCCCATATATAGTTCCGTCTGATTTCATGTAAACGGTGCACCAAAATCCCTATATATCCTTCGATTTGCACGAAATTTGGCATAACGTACTGAATTGCGCCTACAATAATGTCTGTCAAGTTTCGTGAAAATCGGTCCAGATTTACATATAACTCCCATATATACTTTCGTCTGATTTTATATAAATGGTAAACCAAAGTCCCTATATAACCTTCGATTTGCACGAAATTTGGCATAACGTTCTGATTTGAGCCTACAACAACGTCTGCAAAGTTTCGAGAAAATCGGTCCAGATTTACATATAGTTCCCAAATATAGTTTCGTCTGATTTCATGTAAATGGTGCACCAAAGTCCCTATATATCCTTCGATTTGCACGAAATTTGGCATAACGTACTGAATTGAGTCTAGTTTGATGTCTGTCAAGTTTCGTGAAAACTTGACCAGATTTAAATATAGCTCCCATATATAGTTTCGTCTGATTTCATGTAAATGGTGCACCAAAGTCCCTATATATCTTTCGATTTGTACGAAATTTGGCGTACTGAATTTAGGCCAGAATGATGTGTGCCATGATTAGCGAAAATCGGTTGATACTTAAATATAGCTTATTATATTATAGATTGATTTAAAAAAAAAAAAAAAATTGACGCACCAAGGAACCAATATATGGCTGATAGGAACAAAACGTACTGAAATTAGTATAACCTAACCTGTGACTAGTTTCGTTGAAATCGGTTCATATTTGGATATAGCTTCCATATATATTTTCGATCGATCAAACTCCTTATGTTAGTCAGATTAACATCAAATTTGTTTGAAGTCGATTTACATACTTTTGTCCCATTGTAACAAATTTCGATTCACATTTAGATATATATCACATATTTTATTTCACCCAATTTCATGTTAATAGTCCTGTTTAATATACCCATAGTGGTGAAGGGTATCATATAGTCGGCCCCGTCCGACTTTACTACTTTCCTTACTAGTTTATACTCCACATAACTATGTTGTAAGCTCAGATGTGGGAGTTATATGTAAATATTTGCAACGATCTACGTATTCGGATTTGTGAGAATCGGATCAGATTTAAATATAGTTACCATATGTTTGACCAATTTCACGATGGTACAGAATATATTTCGTTTATTCGAAATTTGCATAAATTCGTTTGAAATTTAGATGTAGTTCCCATATAATTTCCTCCAATTTCATATAAATTGCACACCAAAGACTCCACATTTGTCCGATTACCGCGAAATTTGCAAAGAATTATGTCCAAAATTATGTATCTCAAAGTATATTTAAGGGGAACCCATACCATTCTCAACAATTGTTGAAGATTTATTGTGTCAGCATCAAACGAGTGTTTCTCACTGTGTTTTTACGAATGACGGAGCACGTTTACATATAACTTAAACACGTTATTCTGAACCTATAAAGATATCTTATGAACTGGGTTAAATCCAATCGATAAAATCGTCAATATTTTCAGCATGATTATTGGCAGAAAATAGGCGATTTATAAAAAGAGAATTCCTTTGTCCGCCACTTTCCGAATTTTCGAGCGAGGTCAATAATCCTAGTTCATACCAGAATTTTGAGATTTATTATACGTTGCAATATGTTTCTTTCAAAACCTCAAACCCCACTCTTAAAGTAGTCGCATTCAATTTGTACCCTTTCTTAAGGCAACTCAATTTTTCATTTTCTCTCTTTTTCTCCCACGTCAATACGTAATCAATTCCAATATTCGTTTAAGTCACCCAGATCCTTGCACACTCTCAGTGGGTTTTTTACTTTTCCTTTTGCATACCAATGCATATTTGACAACCGATTTTTTGGTAATCATCCAAGTTGAAAGAAATTGAACACCAGAACGAACAAAAAGTATTGCACCTTGTACAACAACAACAACAGTGGCAACTACAATGTTGCAGGAACAGCCAACGATGAAAAAGTCACATCCATCACATGGCACAAATGGAATATCACTTGACTTTAATCTTAACCACTTTAAAGAATGTGTTCGTCGAGTGGGTCGTTCATTCGTTTGGTAGGGGGGTCTGTCGGAAGGTCGGTCGGACCGAACGGTGATGGATGTTGATGTTGTTTGGCTACAACTTTTGTTTAACCGGATGTTAAGAATCGCATGTTCTCATATATCAGACCAAGCCACCATACTCCGCTCCGTCTGCACCATTCACCATCATTATTGAGCACAAAGATAGAGCACAACAAAAAGTAGCAGTAACGACAGTAGCAACAACATCAACTACAGCAATTGTAGAGCAAAAGAAGAAAACTTTTATAAAAAGTAATTAAAAATTTATAGCCCAGGTACTAAAGAATGAAACATTGTTTGTTAGTTGGAGGAGTTGCACCATGGGCTCCAGGTTGTGCCAGCTGAGTCTGTATTTATACTAGAGGCAGACGTAGAAGAAGAAGACGACGACGAAGTAGTCCAGAGGGGTGATGAAGACAGCAGACGCAAATGGTAGGAATCATAGAAATACGATTATATCTGTAAAACGTTGTAAACATCCTTTGCACACACACGCACACAGGATATACACAAACACACACAAGGGTATATTTCTGTGTGTGATTGTGTTTGTGCGTTACTAATACTTTGCAACATGGATACTTGTATTACGTTGATGATTGCATCACACTCATGCATAAGTACATTAATACTTTGGTAGTGAGTAGCTAAGAACAGTTGGAGAATTCTTGTAAAATATCACACAATTTTCCACACTCAGGCAACATCTGATCGGATCCGAAACGGAATGGTACAGAATGGTACAAATTACAAATGGATTTGTCAAAGCTGAGTTAGTGTTCTAATGAATTTGAATTTGAAATGACCAGAGGAAGATATACTATTTGTGGGATGGTCATAATGATATGGTCGAACTATGATACTGCAGATGATGATGAATATGGTTTCTATGTGAAACGGATTAAGTATGTCAACACCAGGTAACACACACACTTTCTTTTGGGTAGATCTAGATCCATGATGAATGTATAAGACTTTGTATGTGGGACGAGAGGCGTATACACTTAGATTCTTAAAACATTACTAGAGATTCAAAAATTGTAACACGGAGTTTAGGCATTTTTCAAAAAGTACCATACGTAGTTTCGTTGGAACTGAAAAGCAAAAACGCTAACAAATTTCTAATATGTTATTCATGTGGGTCCGTATTGGTGAGTATGCATGTGAGTAAGCTGGGTTTTTGAAACATCATGCTAAAAGGTACGTCAAATTCGCATAACTGTTGAAAACATGTCTGAAATCATGACAAATTAATAAATTGGGGTAATGTTATATGGGCACCATACCACAAGGTGAGCCGATATCGATTTTGTTTGGTAGTAGTTTTCTTAGGTCTTCTGTGTTCTTTGAGGACTCAAATTTTAACATTTTATATTCACCCTTGAACTTGCAGCTGTTCTGATTGGGTCTCACACTTGCAGGAGGTTCTTAATAATCATTTCTGACACTCTAAATTGTATATATTCTTGATCAGCGTAAAACTATATGACGACTTAAAAATGTCCATCTGTTGCAATTACTCTAGCCTCGAAACGGATTGAGATAAATAGCTAAAAATTTGAAAAGAGTTTTCTTTTGTCTGCATCTGCCCAACTTCGAACTTGACCTGCCAAGTTCGAAGATGGACTATATAGGACCACGTCTAGGCATAGCCCCCATATAAGGTACACCCCAAATTTTTGGTATTTTTAGGTTCTTGACAGCGTTTTTCCACAAAATTCAATGAAATTTGGTACATATGGTTCTTAGAATTCCTACAAAATCTGGTTGCCCCATATAACGGAATTCCCAATTTTCAGTAATTATGAATATTGGTCTACCGAATTCGCGATTATTTAGTTAATATTGGGTAGCAAATATATCCAGTAAATAATATAAATATAAGTAGATAAATATAGATCAATTTCAGGTATCCCCGATATAAGGTTATCCTCAATTTTCGGTATTTTTGGGGTTTTCAACCGAATTTGCTGTAATTTAATATTTTTCAGTTGCATATCTCTCCCAAAAGTTATTAATATACGGCCGCTTTAGAAACCCCATAAGAAACAATACTGTGGTATTATGTCTTTGTATCAGGCAAAAGGAAACGAGATAGACACAGGGTACCTTCTGAGAATATGCATAGAAGCACTTTTTGAGTCGATTTACGCATGTGCGTCCATCCGTCTGACCCTGTGTTCTTGTAAACAAAGTGCAGGTCGCATTTATGATCCGAATAAGATTAAATTTGGCACAGTTCACTTATTTGGCCCAAGGACGAACCCTATTGAAATTGCGAAAAAAATCAGTTCAGATTTAGATATAGCTCCCATATCTATTTTTGCCCGACTTTATGTAAATAGTGTATGAAGACCATACATTTCTTTCGATTTGCACGAAATTTGGCATGTTATGTTTTGTGAAAATCGGTTCAGATTTAGATATAGCTCCCATATATATGTTCTTCCGATTTTGAGTAAATGGTGCAACATGAGGTCTATTATAGCGAACAACCGTGCATCATTAACTCGAAAATCACGTTTTTTGAGTTATGCCTGTCATGCAGCAAATGAGCGATATGTTCGTCCGATTTTATCTAAGTTTGTCTGATTGACACAACGTATAGAAATGGGATAAAAATAACTACTGGTTAGTTTGAATGGAATCTTCGTCTGATTTTATGTAGAAGGTGCATCATTTACCCAATGTTCATCCGATGGCGACGGAAGTTTTCATAAGGTATTAAATTGAGCCTAGAATAAAAAATGGTGCAGATGCAAATATAGCACCCTTACATATTTTCGACTGACTTTAATTATGCATCAAATAATGATCCAGTGTCCGATTGGGATCAAATTTTGTACAGTTTGGTTTAAATCGATTCATAAGATTTTGTTTCACTGTACAAAAACGTTTTGTTTCACGGCCCTAATGAAATAGAATTTTGTATAGGTTGCCGAAGATATGTGTACGTCTTGATTTATGTCGGTTCACATATAAATTCAGATCTCATATTAAATTTAGTTCAATTTCATCTCAAAAGTATTTCGAAAATACGATGTCTCTTACGATTCATCTTCTTAATGTACACAAAGTGGTAACGGGTGACTTTACTATTTTCCTTACAGGTTTATATTAAAAAATGGTGCATATAGATGCAAATATAGAATTTGCTTATTTAGCCATCTGTTGGAATCATTCTACCATAGGAGGATATTGAGACAAAAAGCTTCACATTTAGGCCTAGCGTCCATATACCTACCGATTTTCGGTATTTTTAATATTTAGCGTGAATGAAGGTATTGTGATTCAAAAATGTTAGGCATTGCACCTCATATAATGATAACTCTAAATTTTCAGTAATTCCTACACAATGTAATCAATATTTGCGCTGTGATGCAGCATACCGAATAGCGTATGTCAGGTTTTTTATACCCTTCACCACACTGTGGTACAGGGTATTATATCTTTGTGCATATGTTTGTAACAGGCAATAGGAATCGAGATAGACCCATGTTTCCTTTTGAGAATATGCATAGAATCACTTTCTGAGTCGATTTACGCATGTCCGTGCATGTATTTTTGTTAACAAAGTACAGGTCGCATTATGATCCGGTTTGGATGCAATTTGGCATAGTTCTCTTATTTGGCCCCATATATAGTTTCGTCCGGTTTTATATAAATAATGCACCAAACTCCCAATATTTGTCCGATTGGGACAAAATTTTGTACAGAGTACTGATTTAGGTCCAGACTGATGTCTGCGAAGTTTAGTTGAAAACGGTTCAGATTTAGTTATAGCTTCCATATATAGTTTCGTCCGATTTTTTGTGAATGATACACCAAACTCTCAATATTTGTTCGATTGGGACAAAATTTTGAATAGAGCTTGATTTTTTCGTTCGATTTTATGGATCAAATGGAACACCAAAGGATCCAAGTCTGTCCGTTTGACATGCAATTTTTCATTGATTTCAGAATGGTATGTGTATGGGGTCTTTCAATTGGTTCAAATATTTATCTAGATAGCACATTTAATTCCACCCGATTTAATCTTAATGGTCCTCCAAAGATTCTATGACCGTTTCTATCTACAGGATATTGTTGATATTAACATGTCTTGCATGCATCCAAAGTGGTGAAGGGTGTCATATAGACGTCCGTCCGACTTTTGTTCTTTACTGATTTTTAATTTACATAATGTTGTCCCATTGTGAACAAACGACGCTAACTCTGCCGAATGAAATAAAATTGCGCATAAATTGCAGAATGGAATGAGTATGGATTGATAGGTAGGTTCACATATCTATCACACATTCGTAAGTTCGTCCAATTTGATGTCAATGGTCCTTAAAAATGCGACATCTATTAGGATGAATCTGTTGAAGTGGTGAAGGGTATCATATATACTTTCCACAGGTTTTACAAGGTTTTGGTACCTACCATAGGGGAACACACCCGCAACCAATTTTGATCCAAGGGGACAATGCCCTAAAGATTGGTGCCGTCCTATTATCTACATCTGTAAAGAATTATATGTTGTGGATTAAAAAGTTTAAATATGGGTCGTTGTTTTCATATTAACATTATTAAAGATCCCGCACCACTTACGGTATATTGGTGAGCATATATTTTTATTCAACAGATGTTGCTAAAATTAGACATTTTAGATTAAAATACATGCGAAGAAATTGTTTAATATAGGTCTATAAGTTCTCCGACAATTATTTGAAACTGTACTGAATTGTATACTCTATATCCATTATTACTATTGAGGGTATATATAGAATATCACTCAATTTATGTATGTCGGTCCATCTGTCTGTCCATGCATTGTGGCAAACAAAATCCAGATCGTATCTGTTATGAATCTTGGCACAACTGATTCCATCGGCCCAAAAATGAGCTCTATTGAAATTATTGCTACGATATAGTTTTTTATCAAAACAGGAGTATGACTCACGATAGAATAAATTGGATGTGTTAATTATAACAATCCGCGTTTCTACTCCGACAAAAAATTCGTTTAAACTACTACGTTTAATAGAGACAATTATTCCTGCCGTCACTGTATGCCCAACGCTTTAAAAGGTATTTTGATGGTCATGGTAACTTAGTTTAGCACTACGAAATGGCTGTAATTTGGCATTCCGAGACCTTTGTGGGTAAACATTTCTCGACAGATTATTATTGTTGTCTGTCACGTCATAGCAGAGCAGAGAAAATGATTTCGCAGTTTAATTTTTATACCATCAGCCTTATGGCTAATTAGGATATATACACTTTGATACGGAAATAATGTGCGCCATCGAATGTGATCAGGATACCCCGCTGCCACCAAGTGATATTATTGCCTCTGATTAATATAAACATCTGTCTTCAATGAACGCGGCCTGTGCGGCATAATTATTATACTCTCCTGTGCAATGAGATCAATAGGTGTTATATGGCGTATGAACAATTTATGCCTTATTGATACAATCAGTCATACGTCAGGTGTAACCATATGTTTTAGCTGTAATAAGACTGATTGCAATCTAGAATAACTGCGATTATGTACGGATTAAATTTGTTCCAAATTGTTTGCAGTTTTTGCAGATTTTCTATTTTTTTTCAGATACATAGATATATTATACCTTTAGACGTTATAAAATAGATTTTACCTGTCAATGTATAATAATTTCTAGTTTTAATCTGTAAAATTACATCTTGATAAATTTCTGTTCACATTTATTTATCGAACTAACTATTTATTATCGAACTTCTAATCAATTATTTTCTTAAGTTTCTCATTTTCCTTCCATTATTTGTTTGTAAATATTTTCCCATATTGTTTTTCCATTTCCACTTCTTCGGTGGCTGCTTGCGTGCCTTTTAACAACTTAACAAAAGTAGTTTTTTAAGCTGCAGACAGTTTTGGTAACACCTTCACGAATAATGGCGATGTTGATGGCAAATCGTTTGCATTATTAATGCGATTTTCAACACTGAAAGTGTTAATCGTTTCAATAATCAATCAGCTGCCTCCTAGTTCCGGCTAAAAACGAAAAAAGCAATAATAACAACAGCAGCAACAACGGCGAAATCCATTAGCCTTGCTAAATGAATCCTTACTACACTCTAAAGTCAGTCCACGGGAATTTCACTAATTCAATGTCAAAGACAACAGCAACAACATGAACGAAGAACATAAGCAAAATTTAGCACTTTCCGTCCTTTGGCATGCAACCAAAGGACCATGCAGTCCATTAATGTGACGGTGGTGGTTGTGGTGTGGGGTCGGGGTGGTGGTGGTGGTTCAATGGAATTGACTTAAATGCCATGAAACGAATAAGTCAGCCACGAAGTGAAAGAGTGTGGCAAAGTTGTCAGTAGCGCAACTCATCAAAATTGAAAGCAAATGCCCTGAATGTGGAAAATCTTTTCGCGAAATGGAAATCAAGTTGGTCGCTGAAAAGTGTGGATAAAATGAAATTATAAAATGAAAATTCCGAAAATCCGTGCTAAATTAAGTTGGACAATTTTTTGTGGTTATTGGCAGACAGTGGTTATAATTATAATTATCACCACTGTCTGCCAATAACAAATTTGGAATTCCTACGATTATAATAACTTCGTAGGCGTAGGGGATGATAGATACCAAGCAACGGCTATGATTGACTTTAACATGGCGAAGTCCAGGCTTATCTTTGTCCCTCTTTCATCTCAATTGTGGACACCTTGATTTCCATTTCCCCACATTCAGGGCATTTGCTTTCAATTTTGATGAGTTGCGCTACTGACAACTTTGCCACACTCTTTCACTTCGGGGAGCTATTTTCATTCACCCATAAGAACTGTAAAAAATGGGTTGAGGCGTCGGGTTAGTTGTCCACTCTCGGAAAACCCAACCTACTATGAAAACACAAAGAAAATGAAAACCAAACCCCCCTAATGTTGACGACCCCAGCAAACGTATAAAGGACCATGATCTGCGAATCTGCACTTGGAATGTGCGCATGTTGTACAAAACAGGCGCAGTGTTCGCTTTGGCGTATGTACTCAAGAATTACAAAGCCGATATTATTGCCTCACAGGAAATGCGATGGAAAGGGACTGGCGCAAGTAAATCAGATGATTACGCCCTGCATTATAGCTGCCATGGAACGAGACATGAATTTGACTGCGGATTTATGGTTAACAGGGGAATAAAAGGCCTCGTCTCCAGATTCACTCCAGTAGATGAGTGAATTTCTATAATCCGTATAAAAGCGAAGTTCTTCCACATCAGTCTCATTAGCATCCATACTCCGACCGAAGATAAAGATGAACAGACCAAAGACATATTTTAAGAGCGTCTAGAAACAGCATATGACCGTTGCCCTGGCCATGACATTAAAATTCTGCTAGGAGATTTTAATGCAAAAATAGGAAGGGAAAATATCGTTGGCCCCACCGTCGGAAATTTCAGCCTCCATGAAGAAACATCAGACAATGGCATGATGCTGATTGACTTCGCGGCAGCAAAAACATGGTAGTTAGCAGCACCAGATTCGATCTCGATATACACAAGACCACCTGGATTTCTCCCGATCGAACCACTAGAAATCAAATTGATCATGTTGTGATAGACGGAAGGTCCGATCGATTCGAGGGGCAAATATCGATTCGGACCATTACCATCTGGCAGCCAAGGTACGCATCCGTCTTAATGTAGCAGCAAAGGAGCGATCTAATGTAACACGGAAATGTAACGTCGAAAAACTGCAAACACAACAGATAGCAGAAGCCTACTCCGCTCAACTTACCCAACTGCTTGACGGAAGCACCCCTTGTCCCGATAATAATATAGAAGCACAATGAAAGAGAATTGTCCACTCCCTACAAACTGCAGCAAAAGCAACACTTGGGTGCCAAAGACCACCATCAAGAATTCCGCGGTACGATCAGGAGTGTCGTAATGCTACTTATATGAAAAACGCAGACAGTAGCAGAAAAGAAGAGAGGAGAAACGTATTTTCAGAAAGAAGAAGAAAGAGCAAGAAGAACGTGAGCAAATCAAGAGTCAGAATGAAGTCCGAAAATTCTACCAACGGGTAAAACACCAAACCGAAGGCTTTGGTGCAGGCGCATCCACCTGTAGAGATAAAGAAGGAACCCTGGTGAGAGATACAGACAGCGTGCTGAGGATCTGGAAGGAGCATTTTGAAAAAGTTCTGGTATCAAATACCACCTAGCCAAGATGAAGTCAGCATGGCAATTAATTGGCTGAAGAATAATAAAGCAGCAGGTGCCGATGGGTTACTAGCCGAACTATTCAAAACTGGTGGTCAGATGCTGGTAAGGAGGAGATTATTACAATTTGGCTAGAAAAATGCATGAGCAATGATTGGAAAGTCAGCATCCTGTGTCCCGTGCACAAAAAAGGAGACAAGACGATATGTGTCAACTATAGAGGAATAAGTCTCCTTCCCATCGCATATAAAGTGCTATCCAGCGTACTGTGTGAAGGACTGAAGCCAATGGTCAATGACATTATTGGAACATACCAATGCGGCTTCAGACCTGGCAAATCCACCATTGACCAGATTTTCACTCTGCGCCAAATCCTGGAAAAAAACCCACGAAAAACACATCGACACATTCCACCTATTCGTCGACTATAAATTCGCATTCGACAGTCCAATCCGTTCAGAAGTGTATAGAGCTATGTCTGCGTTTGGCATTTCAAAATTAATTCGCTATGCAGGATAACTTTTACAGGCACAAGATAAGCAGTTAAAATCGGAAAGGACCTTTCGTAGCCCTTCGATACTGAACGAAGATTCAGATAAGGTGACAGTTTGTCGTGACCTGTTTAACATCCTGCTGGAAAAGGTCGTACGAGAACAAATTTTAACAGAAATGGCTCTCTGTACACCAAACAACAACGCCTATGCCGATGACATCGACATAATGGGTCGAATATTGAGAACGGTAACAGTCACCTTTGTAAAAATTCAGAAGGAGTCTGCCTAAGTGGCTCTGGCAGTAAACGGCGAGAAGACCAAGACGTCCAGTAGACTCGGACCAACTGTGGAACTTGAGAACTACAGCTTCGGGGTAGTCAAAGATTTTATATACCTTGGTACCGCCATAAATAAAACGAATGACATCAGTTTTGAAATTCGTAGAAGGATAGTGATGGCCAACCGATGCTACTATGGTCTGAGTAAATAACTCAAGAGCAAGACCACCTCCCGCCAGACCAAACTCACACTCTACAAGACGCTGATACTACCCGTGCTGTTATATGGATCTGAAGCATGGGTACTTACGCAAGCTGATGAGGCAGCTCTTGGAGTGTTTGAGAGAAAAATTCTCCGAAAGATCTATGGGTCGATCTGCGTTGATGGTGAATATCGCCGCCGAATGAACCATGTGTTGTACCAGCTATTCTCGGACATCGACATTCATAGACGTATTGAGCTGCAGCGACTACGTTGTCTAAGTCCTGTTGTGAGAATGGATGAAGATGCCCCAGCCCAGAAGGCATATAAAGGCGAACCAGCTGATTGTTCATGCATAAGGGGAAAGCCAAGAATACGTTGGAAAGATCAAATCGAAGACAACATCGCCGAAAATAGTCTTTCAAATTGGAAAACCTGCGCAAAAGACCGACGCGTCTGGAAATCTGTTCTAAGCTCGGCTTATGGAACGAAGGTTCTGTCACAAGCCAGCTAAGTAAGTAAGTTCTTGGAATAACGTCTGATAAGGGGTGGAAGGAAAAATGTTAAACGGGTGCTATGAACACTGAGAAATTTCGTATAAATTGTTGGTCCTTGAAAAATGATCCTTAAAAAATCCACGCTTGTGTGTTGGTCCTTGATAAAATATTCCTTAAAGTCTCACGTCTGCGTTGGTGCTTGACAAAATATTCCATAAAAAACCAGGCCTGTATGGATGATTGAAAAAATATTCGATAAAAAATCCAATCCTTGGCAAAATGTACGCCCGAAAAATGAAAAAAAAATCATAAAAAATCCACGCCTGTGTTGGTCATTGAAAAAATATTCCTTAAAAAATTGACGCCTGCGTTGGCTTTTGAAAAAAAAAATCATAAAAAATCCACGCCTGTGTTGGTCATTGAAAAAATATTCCTTAAAAAAATCCAAGCCTGCGTTGGTCCTTGAAAAAATATTCCTTAAAAAATCCACGCCTGCGTTGGTCGTTGAAAAAATCCACTCCTGTGTGGGTCGTAGAAAAAATCCACGCTTGTATCGGTCCTTGGAAATAATTCATAGCTGAGTTGGTCCACGGCTGCGTTGGTTCTTGAAAAAATCCAAAATTTCCAAACTAAGAGTCTGTAGTTTGATAGTTCGTTTTCTCCTGGTAACAGTTTACAAAGCCATCTCTATAACTTCAAATTACCTTTAAAGTCACTGTTACTATTATTTCAAAATTACCACGAAAGTGTGGAGAATTTGTTTTTGAAACTTTTCATTCATTTTCATTTTTTTTTTTTTTTGCAGCTTGGCTTGAAAATAAGTTGCCATAACCAGTTATGTTGACCAGCTATCTTCATCATCTATTCCAAAGCTGTTGTAGCAGCATCCCTGTGGCGGAATAAGTGTGAGCGGAATTGTATGCCATTCGAAGTACAAGTGCAAGCGAGTGTAAACATTATCCCAGTTCACAACATGCTGCAATTTGATGCTGTGAAATTAACTGAAACTTTAGAACATGAAGTTGTGTAGTTGCTACTGCTGTTGTTGTTGTTAACTATGGTGGGTGGTGGTAGTGCTGTTGTTGTTGGCTTCTCCACGAGTTGCCGTTGATGAAAGTTTGCACTTTTTAACTTCCGTTCTGCTCTAATAGCTTATGAAAACCGTACTGAATTCTATTAACATTGACCAGTTTTTAGTTCTTCTGTCCGGAAACTGCAATATTTCAACGTCATTTTGAGAAGTTTGCGAAATGTATATAAATATTTAATGGTTATTTATAGGGCGATATTTGAAGTGTATGCAAATATATATAAGATAAATGTTGAAATATGATAGCAAGAAAATGAAAATGAAGTTTTCTTGGTCAGTATTTTCAAAAGCATTGGTTTGGAAATGTGTGTTAGTTTTCTGATGGAAAGCCAACTTTGTGCCAAGAGTCTCAAGATCTGCCAATCAAATGGTACTAAAAATCATTCGGGGCCCAGCATTCCTAGATCTCCTTACATAAATGAATATATCTCCCCTCCGATGATTGATATTCCGTATCCTACTATGCAAAATTCGTCCCCATATATACGATGATTCAGTTGTGTGCTTGCAAAGAAAAATAAGCATGTAATTAAAGAAAAACTTGCTCTTAGAAAAAAAAATCGGCTGACAACTCCTCCTTATATTACGTTTGAATTTCCAGCATGAACTATAATGCTGCAAAAAATTAAAAGACCCTATGACCAATCAATTTCACGTTTTGGCGGATAAAAAAATGTTTGAACCGATGTGTGTTTTTCAAATTTCTCGGAATGCAAATTGTGGTGGTTACCACACCATGTACTGTTTGCAGAAGAAATATTCGACCCTGCGCTTCATCCACGAATAACGTTAGTTGGATTTGGTTCGTGAATATTCACAATAAATTTCATTTTTTTTAAAAAAAAAATATTTTGGAATTATTTTATACAAACGACATTCCTACTAAGAAAATGTAACTAACTTTTCAATTGGAATGCCAGATGTTTTCATTGTTTAATTTGTCTTTTTGAAAGTGGTAAACAGGGTGACAGAAGCCTTCAGATCTTTAAAAAAGTAGTTTTGGGTCACACCGATCACAGTAGCCATAGGCCTTTCGAAGTGAAATTTCGGAGTGAACGAACGCATATTGTGCTATAATACACTGCGTATCATAACTATAGACGCACCCTTAATTCAATTGATATGTTAGTTGAGAAATAATGTGGACCCATTAAGTTATTTTTCACAATAAAACGATCAAAAACACATATTATTCAACAAAAATAATTAATTTATTCTTTATGGTTTCGCCGAATTCTGCACTTTCAAAATTGCTGGTGTTGCATAACTATAGACGCACTTTTAAAACATTAGAAAAAATTATTTTTTAAAACTTAAATAAAATAAAATAACTTTTATAAATAATGGGTAGGGTCTCCCCAATTTTGAATAAGTTCAAACATTTTATCCAACACACTGTTGATCAAAATTATTCGCAAGTCTTCATCGATTGACCGCCATTCATCGAAAATCACTTCTTGGAGGTAAAATACAGTTTGGTATTGGAGGTTTTCTGCATAGACACGATGAGTCACGATTCCACACATGTTCTCGATCGGATTATGGTCGGAAATTTTAATATTTTTCGATTTTAACCATACTTGAGTATGGCGACTTTTATAAACTGGTGCGTTGTCCTGCTAAAAAACGAGTCCTTGATTGTTGCTGCTTTCCCAAAATTGCAATAATTTGTCTTCCAAGACTTGAACGTACTCCGTTGAATTCATCCGACAACATGGAAATGTCAAATAAAGCATTCCGTGGCTATAAAATGCTCCCAAAGTGGCGGTTACCGAAATATCGTTATTTCTTAATACGATATTTCGTTGGCGGTTCCTTAATGGCCTTGGGAAAACTGGCCTTTGAAAACTTTATGGTCCATTAATATTTATCTAGGAACCAATATATGCGATGGAAATAGCAATATGGAGGTCAGATTCAAAGATATGAACAGTTCTAAAACAACAGAAACTACAAAGCAGTACATGAATTTGGGAGAAAACATCATTCTTCGTCAAATACTATTGCGTTTTGAAAACCTGTGGTAGCAGGTGACGAAGACGCATTCAATATTTTACATCCGTTTAACACCGTCAGTTGCGAATAAAATGCAGCAGTAAATAAACTGGTCGATATATTTATTTTCGAAATAAGATGTATTTCTATTGCCACAAAACCGTTCATATCTTTGAATCTGACCTCCATATTCCTATTTCCATCGCATATATTGGTTCCTAGATCAATATTAATGGACCATAAAGTTTTCAAAGTCAGAAAAATGGGGTTTCGCGATATTTTTTTAAATAATTTGTTTGTCGGATTTTTGTTTTAATAGTTTTTAAGGTCCTGTCCTTGCGATATATTTTGCAAAACCTCCTTTTTATTATTCTAAACTTATTTGGGATGTTCTGAAGCCGCGACGACTATATTTAATACTCTCATTTTGAGATGAGGACGATAAATTACCAAATATTAAATGAAATATTGCTGGAGAATGTATTGAACGTAAATGTGAGAAAATATTCGCGGAAAAAATGCCGTGGTTTATTGGAATCGACGCCAAATCGCTTCTAGTATGTGGATACCCGCAATAGTAACTATAAAAAAGCAAAGCGTGTGTTATATAAAGTTGTTTTCAAAAATAATAATAAAAAGCAAAATACTTTTTTGTGATAATCATTTTTGGGTTGGTATAGATTTTGGCCGATATCTTCCAGGCCAATAGGCCTTTCGCAGTGATTCTTGCAGAAATAAGATCTAAATATGTCCACAAACATATTCTATCATACATAATTCATTTTACATCTTTGGTACGCTGGCTTTAGGCGTATATATCAGAAATTTTTCAAATTTGTATCGAGGCAAAATACTTATTACACTCACTGTATGTACATACATATGTATGTATGTTAGTAGCATGTAGCTACTTTAAAATTTGTTTCAGAAAGATGGCTGCAATTGCGCATCATCCGAAGATTTTGGAACGTTGAAGATATATTTTGAAATATGTATATAAAATACAAAATATGTATGTGTGTGTATTGAAATACAAATAGAAAGAAATGATTGAGATTATAATTTTTCATTTTTGTCAGTTTGTGAAAAATGTTATTTGAATAGAAAAAAAACCAAAACAACATTATTCTTATGTCAATGCCTGATATCGAATATTAGGGTTGGTCATATATAACAACGTTTGGGACGAACTGAGAATAAGTTCATTGAAAATAGTATTTGAAGTGAAGTTACATACTCTAACAATTTATTAAAAAAATAAATATATAAAAAATGAATTGAATGAATCTGGAAAACACGTTATAAGTCGGATAGTGGGATATTAAGATGTGCAAAATAGTTGTTCACCCAATTAAGTGTACTTATCTGTATTGACAATAACGTCCAATTCAGTAATTCCACTAACCGCCTTCTCTTCATTTTCATGCACATACATACATACTTATAACGAAATAAAATTTGTGTAAAATTTATAAAAGGTATTAATTTTGAATTTTTTCAGTATATGAACAACATGTTTTTCTTAGTTTCAAAGGAAACAAAAATTACCACCATTACAGAAAACAGCGAACAATTCAATAACTTCTATACACAAATCGTCAGTTACCAATAGGAAGGCAAGAGAACGCATAGATATTTCACACATTTCAGTATTGTTAATACGAGTATATAAAAATTCAAGATTCAGGGGCAGCGAAGCGCCACGGGTCCTGCTAGTTGTGCTATATAAGCCTGACTATTTTGCAAAAACAAAATACAAATGGTATCCCAAATAACCCGCCAACACTACTGAAGTTGTAGACGAGGCATATACTGTTTGGTTTATTGCTTTAACTAGCTGTTTGGTTTATTGCTTTAACTAGCAATACCAACAACAACGTTATGTGCATTCGTCACAAAGTGACGACACATAGCAGTGGGAAATGTAATGTAGTTGTCTGTAAATGCCTTGTTGACTACGAAATCAGGCACCAACGAAACGAACTTCTCATTGGGGTCGTATCGCTGGTAACGTAAGAACTTCGAATTGTCACAAGAGACATTTGGGTTTGAAAGGTTTTTTGTAAAGAAGCTATTAATAGCTTCTGGGGAGAATATCCCAACAAAAAACTAAGGGAACTGATGAGGATCAGTGGCGAGATCCGAAACTATAGTCTTCCCTGCCTTACCCCTCGGCGGACAATGCCATACATTCCCCACTAATAAATAGTTGTTTCTTATAAAAACAACAAACTGGGATTAAGCCTGACTATTTTGCAAAAACAAAATACAAATGGTATCCCAAATAACCCGCCAACAGCACTGTGCTATAATATATCTCTAACGATAGACGATCTCGGATGAAAGATAAAAAAACATACAAACATTAAGATTAGTTCCAAAATATGTTTTCAGGAAGAGATGAGACATGGGACAGGGGACGGAGAACGTGCTGATTCGCTGATTCGTCAACGCCACAGATCCACTAAATTACAACAGCATTATCTAATTTCTGTCGACAGAAAGTAATCTTTTTGTCGATATCAATAATCTTTTTTTTTGACATAAAAAAAGATATGCCCGTCATCCTTGAAATATCCTCTATCTTTCTGTAGAGCTACCACCCGAATCTTTCGACTTAAGGTCTATCCCGACTATCTCCTGTCCTAGATTCTTTCGATTTCCGAAGCCGGTGTATCGCCCCTAGAGTACTTGGGAAATAATCTCTAATCTCATCGAAGTCAAGGTAAATATATGTGCGTCAGGTCCTTAACGTTATAGATTGACTTTCAATTATCTCCAAAAAGGCAAAAAGACATTAAGACCCACAGTGGATATAATAAGCCCAAGGATAATTTAGGAATATTACTACTGCAATTTAACTTCTATGATTCGCATTTATTATTCAACCTAGAAATATTTTTTCACGGTTCACTTATTTCGATAGTATGTTCAGATATATCTCCTATCTAGAAATAGACCGACTGACACAAAATTTTGCATATTTTGCCAAATTGAGTATAAACCAGTGAACGGAGCAGTATAGTCGGACGGGGCCGACCATATGATACCCTACACAACTACCACGGAACTCTAACTTTCTGCGGTTCTATATTCTGAAACTGGGCAATATTTCGTGATATTTGCACTCTCTTGATCGATTATAGGTCCAGCTCCACTTTCTAACTGCTCCACTTTCTAACCCTGGCATATTTTCCATTCTTTTTCTTGAAGTGAATTTTTACGCCATAAAATAAAAAACTGGTCACTTTAGGTTTTGGTTGATTTGACCCTCGGAATATTGACCGATCATCATCTAAACAGCCACTCTAAGTATTTGGTCACATCCCCTTTACCTTGTAAAATATGCGATGTTCGGCATATAATAAATGCCTCTAGAGCGACTAGGAAATCTGACCAAATTAAAGTTTTACGTTTATTGCATCCCCTGAATGAAATCTCAACTTCACCGAAAACTATAGGCGTCGTCCTTGACCATAATCGGAAATTCCTTTACAATTTTAAAGCCATCAGCGCGAAATTTCCGTTCTTTAATGGAGTCATAGTAATGCTATGCACATACTCACATTTACCTTATTATGTATAACTCCCATATCTGAGCACATCCGACAATATAATTGGTATCAATTTAAAGGTCAACCACTCCTATAGGATATACTATCAACTTCTCGGGTCTATGTCCTTCAGGAGTAAATATATACGCTATAGAATACAATTTTTGTCACAAAAGTCAGGGTCCATTTGACCCGCCAAATATTGACCGATCTATATCAAAACAGGCATGTTTGTTCTTTGGCTCGATCAACTTCTTCATGCAAAAATTCGCGATGTCGCGATTGCGGCCTCTAGAGCGACCAGAAAAATCGACAAAAATTAAGTATTTGGTCCATTTCATCCCCTAAATATTAACCGATATTTACCAAAAACAATAGGGGTCTTCACTGGCCAGAACCCATACTACATGCAAAATTTCGTGAAGATTGGTCCATAACTGTGGCCTGTATTGTGTTTATAATTTATAATGGACAGACGAACGGTCACACATGTCTAGATCGATTCAGTTAGTCGAGATATAGCGATCGGTATACTTAAAGGTGTGTTTAGTACCAATATTTCGCGGCTGCACAAAGCTATAATACCCTGACAACATAGTTGTGTAGGGTATAAAAAGTCGGTGTGTTCGGTTAAGTTGATTTTTTATATGGTAGAACTTCTTGTGGGAAAACTGGTCGGGGGACTTCAGCATACCAAAAGGGTATCTTTATATGGTGGCTATTTAAAAGAATTTCAGCCCCTTCGAAGGATTTTCATGCATTAGTATTTGACAGATCACGTGGGATTTCAGACATGGTGTCAAAGAGAAAGATGCTCAGTATGCTTTGACATTTCATCATGAATAGACTTACTAACGAGCAACGCTTGCAAATCATTGAATTTTATTACCAAAATCAGTGTTCGGTTCGAAATGTGTTTCGCGCTTTACGTCCGATTTATGGTCTACATAATCGACCAAGTGAGCAAACAATTAATGCGATTGTGACCAAGTTTCGCACTCAGTTTACTTTATTGGACATTAAACCAACCACACGAATGCGTACAGTGCGTACAGAAGAGAATATTGCGTCTGTTTCTGAGAGTGTTGCTGAAGACCGTGAAATGTCGATTCGTCGCCGTTCGCAGCAATTGGGTTTGTGTTATTCGACCACATGGAAGATTTTACGCAAAGATCTTGGTGTAAAACCGTATAAAATACAGCTCGTGCAAGAACTGAAGCCGAACGATCTGCCACAACGTCGAATTTTCAGTGAATGGGCCCTAGAAAAGTTGGCAGAAAATCCGCTTTTTTATCGACAAATTTTGTTCAGCGATGAGGCTCATTTCTGGTTGAATGGCTACGTAAATAAGCAAAATTGCCGCATTTGGAGTGAAGAGCAACCAGAAGCCGTTCAAGAACTGCCCATGCATCCCGAAAAATGCACTGTTTGGTGTGGTTTGTACGCTGGTGGAATCATTGGACCGTATTTTTTCAAAGATGCTGTTGGACGCAACGTTACGGTGAATGGCGATCGCTATCGTTCGATGCTAACAAACTTTTTGTTGCCAAAAATGGAAGAACTGAACTTGGTTGACATGTGGTTTCAACAAGATGGCGCTACATGCCACACAGCTCGCGATTCTATGGCCATTTTGAGGGAAAACTTCGGAGAACAATTCATCTCAAGAAATGGACCGGTAAGTTGGCCACCAAGATCATGCGATTTGACGCCTTTAGACTATTTTTTGTGGGGCTACGTCAAGTCTAAAGTCTACAGAAATAAGCCAGCAACTATTCCAGCTTTGGAAGACAACATTTCCGAAGAAATTCGGGCTATTCCGGCCGAAATGCTCGAAAAAGTTGCCCAAAATTGGACTTTCCGAATGGACCACCTAAGACGCAGCCGCGGTCAACATTTAAATGAAATTATCTTCAAAAAGTAAATGTCATGGACCAATCTAACGTTTCAAATAAAGAACCGATGAGATTTTGCAAATTTTATGCGTTTTTTTTTTAAAAAAGTTATCAAGCTCTTAACAAATCACTCTTTATAAGATTGTTTTTCTAAAGAAAATATTTTAAGATTTAGAGAGTTCATATACACTGCGTATCATAACTATAGACGCACCTTTAATTCAATTGGTATGTTAGTTGACAAATAAAATGGACCCATTAACTTATTGTTCACAATAAAACGATCAAAAACACATATTATTCAACAAAAATAATTAATTTATTCTTTATGGTTTCGCCGAATTCTGCACTTTCCAAATTGCTGGTGTTGCATAACTATAGACGCACTTTTAAAACATTAGAAAAAGGTACCAGAAAATTGGAGGTTTTCTGCATAGACACGATGAGTCACGATTCCACACATGTTCTCGATCGGATTATGGTCGGAAATTTTAATATTTTTCGATTTTAACCATACTTGAGTATGGCGACTTTTATGAACTGGTGCGTTGTCTGCTAAAAAACGAGTCCGTGATTGTTGCTGCTTTCCCAAAATTGCAATAATTTGTCTTCCTAGAGTTGAACGTACTCCATTGAATTCATCCGACAACATGGAAATGTCAAATAAAGCATTCCGTGGCTATAAAATGCTCCCAAAGTGGCGGTTACCGAAATATCGTTATTTCTTAATACGATATTTCGTTGGCGGTTCCTTAATGGCCTTGGGAGCATTTTATAGCCACGGAATGCTTTATTTGACATTTCCATGTTGTCGGATGAATTCAATAGAGTACGTTCAAGTCTTGGAAGACAAATTATTGCAATTTTGGGAAAGCAGCAACAATCAAGGACTCGTTTTTCAGCAGGACAACGCGCCAGTTCATAAAAGTCGCCGTACTCAAGTATGGTTAAAATCGAAAAATATTAAAATTTCCGACCAGAATCCGATCGAGAACATGTGTGGAATCGTGACTCATCGTGTCTATGCAGAAAACCTCCAATACCAAACTGTATTTTACCTCCAAGAAGTGATTTTCGATGAATGGCGGTCAATCGATGAAGACTTGCGAATAATTTTGATCAACAGTGTGATGGATAAAATGTTTGAACTTATTCAAAATTGGGGAGACCCTACCCATTATTTATAAAAGTTATTTTATTTTATTTAAGTTTTAAAAAATAATTTTTTCTAATTTTTTAAAAGTGCGTCTATATTTATGCAACACCAGCAATTTGGAAAGTGCAGAATTCGGCGAAACCATAAAGAAAAAATTAATTATTTTTGTTGAATAATATGTGTTTTTGATCGTTTTATTGTGAACAATAAGTTAATGGGTCCATTTTATTTGTCAACTAACATACCAATTGATTTAAAGGTGCGTCTATAGTTATGATACGCAGTGTATATATTTTCGTTTGATTTGATGCAAATAGTGTACCAAAGCTCTTATATTTCTTTCGATTTTCACGAAATTTTACATAGCATACTGAATTAAGACAAGAATGGTACATGTTAAGTTTCCTGAAGATCGGTTCAGATTTAGATATACCTTCCCTATACATTTTCTCCCAATTTTATGTAAGTTGTGCTCTAAAGACCCAAAGTCTGGGTCCGATTGGCACATAATTTTGTACAATTTACTGAAGTTAATGTAAATTAATTTCTGGCAAGTCTTGTTGAAATCGGCCCCCGGCCCCTCTCTGCGTACGTCCCTGGATCCCACATATATTTTTTGCGGTCGATTTTATGTAAATGGTTTACTAAAGTCCCCACATAACTTTCGAACGGGTGTCTGATTGAGATTACATTTTTAATAGTTCGGTTCGGCGTTCCTTCGTACTTCATATAGTCGACCCAGTCCGACTTTACTACTTTCCTTACTGGTATTTTTATACCCTTCACCACACTGCGGTAAAGGGTATTATGTCATTGAACATATTTTTGTAACAGGCACAAGGAATCGAGATAGACCCATGGTTTCTTTTGAGAATATGCATAGAATCACTTTCTGGGTCGATTTACGCATGTCCGTCTATCAGTCCATCCGTCCAGGTCGCATTTATGATCCGATTAGGATAAAATTTGGCACAGTTCACTTATTTGGTCCAATGACGAACCCTATTGAAATTGGAGAAAATCAATTCAGAATAAGATATAGCTCCCATATATAGTTTCGTCGGATTTTATGTAAATGATACACCAAACTCCCCATATTTGTCCGATTGGGACACAATTTTGCACAGCGAACTGAATCAGGTGCATACTTATGTATGCTAAGTTTTGTTGGAATCGGTTCAGATTTAGATATAGCTCCCATATATAGTTTCATCCGATTTTATGTGAATGATGCACCAAACTTCCAATATATGTCCGATTTGGACAAAATTTTGCACAGAGTACTGAAGTAGGCCCAAACTGATGTCTGCGAAGTTTTTTTAAAATCGGTTCAGATTTAGATATATCTCCCATATATAATTTCGTCCGATTTTATGTGAATGATGCACCAAACTTCCAATATTTGTCCGATTGGGACAACATTTTGCACGAAGTATTGCATTAGATCCATACTGATGTCTGCGATTTTTTTTAAATCGGTTCAGATTTAGATATAGCTCCTATATATAGTTTCGTCCGATTTGAATGATATGAATGATACACCAAACTCCCAATACTTATCTGACTGAGTAAAATTTTGCATAGCGAATGCTATTGAGAAAAAAATTATGCGTGATAAGGTTTGACTCGATTTCATGCAAATGGTACACCAAAGAATCCAAGTCTGTCCGTTTGACATGCAATTTTTCATTGATTTCGGAATGGTATGTGTATGGGGTTTTCCATTTGATTGAAATATTTATCTAGATAGCACATTTAATTATAGCAATTTTAATTCCATCTCAATGGTCCTCCAAATATTCTATGACCGTTCTATCTACAGAATATTGTAGATATTAACATGTCGTGCATGTGCCAAAGTGGTGAAGGGTATCATATAATCGGCCCCGTCCAACTTTTGTTTTTTTTTATTTTCCCGAAAATTCCGCACAGCGTAATTAAAGCAACCTATTCATCAGTGTAAAAAGCAAATGGTTTTTGGGCCCTTTCGAAGTTAAGCCATTTTTTCTTTTTTAAGGGCAGCTATTGATTCTGCCTTACATCTAATTGAACACCAATTTAATCGAACCAATACATTGAACAGAACATTTCGATAGGATATGTACTAAGCAATGTTAAAACTGAAACAATACAATACTTCCCCAAAAAGTGTCCCATTGCACAAATAAAGCCATATAATCCTACCATGGATATATGTTGTTCCTATTGTGTATGTTTCAACAACAAAACGGCTTTCTTGCCACAAAATCTCAGCCAAACACACACTCATACACAAGACTCACAACAAACCATAAATGGGATGCATACATGCGGTCATGCATCGTTTGCAATGGACTTAATTAATTTCATAAAATCTTCACTTTAGCCGACATCGGAGAGGGGGAACACAGAATTTCTATTAAATTTATGCATGCGAAGTTGAATTTCCCACAGATATCTTTTTTAAAGTGGCAAATACATGAGATCACAACATAATTACAACAAGTTGTTGCAAGAAAAAGAATATGAGAAAATCCCCTTAGGGAGCTGGCAGATAGTATTTGCAAAGCAATATCAAAACCCCAACTCAACATTAGAAAGCAAAAAATTAAATAAATTAAATTATTTTCAATGTGACTCAAGAAGAAAAGAATACGAATAAAAAAACGTAGGGACTCCCAACCACAAAAGTCCCGGGATTTTTCACTTTCCATTTACACTAGCCCCACACTACTTCTTATCCTACTTCGCCTTTCTCGATATTACTTCCTACAACATAATGATGAATTCTTAATTTAAATAAAGTTCCAAATGCGCTGCCATCTGCAAAATGGAAGCCGACAAATGATGAACTGCAACGAAAATAATCCTGTACAGTAATTTTCCGCAAAATGCACCACAGAAATATCCAATTACCCCAGACTACTAGAATCTCCATAAAGCAGGGCCAAACAATGACCGTCTAACCAACCAACCGCCCAACAACCATTTATCCATGGCGGGCAGACAGGCCAAGAGAGCAACCAGTACTTAAGTTGTTATTACATATTTGTAATGTCCTGCAGCTTCTTCAGCCACAGCCTTATCCTTAGCCATCCGATCCCTAAATCTCCCCACTCAACAGTACGTCACCATATTAATGCTGATGATGATGTTGCTGTTGCTGCTGATGAAAAGTTCATGTTGTTGTTGTGGATGATGATATTTGCTCTGGCCCAGCCAAGCAGATAGAAACCCCCCAACGAATACTGGGAATTTAATACATATTTTATGTAATTTATAAGGAATTAAGGGCGAATAAATGAATGAGAAATAGCTTGATGATATGTTTGGAATCACAGCAAAACTCATCAGACCCACGAGGGAGTCGAGTGAACGATGACGGCAAATCCACAATAACACGGAGGATGATGGAAAAATTAAAAGAAATTGAAATTAAACGAGCTGAAGATGAACTACCATAATGGTGGTTGGACAGAATGCAATTCCCAAGTAAAAAAAGCTGATTTGGAATCTTTATTAACAACTTCATAAGATTATTCCTTTACATTTTGTTTTTGCAAAATAGTCAGGCTTAATCCCAGTTTGTTGTTTTTATAAAAAACAACTATTTATTAGTGGGGAATGTATGGCATTGTCCGCCGAGGGGTAAGGCAGGGAAGACTATAGTTTCGGATCTCGCCACTGATCCTCATCAGTTCCCTTAGTTTTTTGTTGGGATATTCTCCCCAGAAGCTATTAATAGCTTCTTTACAAAAAACCTTTCAAACCCAAATGTCTCTTGTGACAATTCGAAGTTCTTACATTACCAGCGATACGACCCCAATGAGAAGTTCGTTTCGTTGGCGCCTGACTTCGTGGTCAACAAGGCATTTACAGACAACTACAATACATTTCCCACTGCTATGTGTCGTCACTTTGTGACGAATGCACATAACGTTGTTGTTGGCATTGCTAGTTAAAGCAATAAACCAAACAGTATGACCGTGCCTCGTCTACAACTTCAGTAGTGTTTGGCGGGTTATTTGGGATACCATTTGTATTTTGTTTTTGCAAAATAGTCAGGCTTAATCCCAGTTTGTTGTTTTTATAAAAAACAAATATTTATTAGTGGGGAATGTATGGGGATCAGTGGCGAGATCCGAAACTATAGTCTTCCCTGCCTTACCCCTCGGCGGACAATGCCATACATTCCCCACTAATAAATAGTTGTTTTTTATAAAAACAACAAACTGGGATTAAGCCTGACTATTTTGCAAAAACAAAATACAAATGGTATCCCAAATAACCCGCCAAACACTACTTATTCCTTTACATATAAAAGAGTTCGAAGAAAGGTAATAATAATGCGGGGTTTTTAAGTTACATGTCATAAGGCGTGAAAGGTTATAGGATATATCTGGTGGATAATAGTCGGATATATTAAAAATTTCTACTGAATCGGAAATCGGGCAAACACGATTGGACAAGTCACCAAGAGTCATGGATGTCTATAATATTAGGTTGGTATTAAAAAAAATTAAGTATTTGGTCCATTTCATCCCCTAGATATTAACCGATCTTTACCAAAAACAATAGGGGTCTTCATTGGGTAGAACCCATCCTACATGCAAAATTTCGTGAAGATTGGTCCATAACTGTGGCCTGTATCGTGTTTACAAAATATAATGGACAGACGGACGGACGGACACACATGTCTAGATCGACTCAGCTAGTCGAGATATGACGATCGGTATACTTAAAGGTGGGTCTAGGACCAATAGGACGGCGTTACAAACTTTTCGGGCTGCACAAAGCTATAATATCCTGACAACATAGTTGTGTAGGGTATAACCAGTGAGCGGAGCAGTATAGTCGGAAGGGGCCGACCATACGATACCCTACACAACTTCCATGAAAATCTAACTTTCTGTGGTTCTATATTCTGAGATTGGGCAATATTTCGCGATATTTGCACACTTTTGACTGGCTAGTGGTCAGAAAATGTTACTAATAATCAGTACAGCCCCTCTACATACTTGTCCAGATTCCCTTCACCGTGGGTTGTGTTGTGATGTTCGGCTTTCAACTCGAAAAGTACAAATAAGTAAGTTTTCGGTCCACTTCATCCGAAAAATTATTATCTGATCATCACCTAACATTTTAGGCGTTGTCCTTGACCATAACTGGAACCTCATGGAACATTTCAAAGCGATCCGCGCTATATTTCCGCCCTCCAGTGTGGTAATAGCTTATATAATATCTGAATACGTAAGCACCTGTAAATATTTAAGTGTAACTCCCGCATCCGAGTACCTACGACAATATAATTGGTATCAATTAAAAGATCAACCACTCCTCTTGGACATACTATCAACTTCTCGGGTCTACGTCCTTCAGTGGTAAATATATACGCTATAGAATACAAATATTGTAAATTTTCACACAAAAGTTAGGGTCCATTTGACCCGCTAAATATTGACCGATCTTTATCAAAACAGACATGCTTATTCTCTGGGCCGATCCGCTTCTCCATGCAAATTCTCGGTGTTTGGGCCATAATTGCGGCCTCTGCACCGACCAGAAAAACCGACAAATATAAAGTTTTTGGTCCATTTCATCCCCTAAATATTAACCAAAAACAATAGGGATCTTCATTGGCCAGAACCCATCCTACATGCAAAATTTCGTGAAGATTGGTCCATAACTGTGGCCTGTATCGTGTTTACAAATTATTATGGACAGACGGACGGACGGACACACATGTCTAGATCGACTCAGCTAGTCGAGATATGACGATCGGTATACTTAAAGGTGGGTCTAGGACCAATATTTCGCGGCGTTACAAACTCTTGTGGCTGTACAAAGCTATAATACCCTGACAACATAGTTGTGTAGGGTATAAATAGGATGGATCGAATTTCCATCTGCGAAGCCTTGGCCAAACGGAATCATAGACCAATTTCTTAAATGGGTAGTGACTGGAGAAATGAGTAACATACGATAACCCTGTGCGAAAAAGATCGTGGTCAAATAGCGGCGAAGCACCTCAAACGATAACAAAACCGGGACTAACGGGCAGGAAAGTTCTGCTATGCATTTGGTGGGACTTGAAGAAGATTATTTATTATGAGTTCCTTCCATATGGCCGAACGCTAAATTCTCATATCTACTATCAACAACTGTACCGTTTGAAGATAGCAATTGAACAGAAACGGTAAGAATTGGCCAACAGGAGATGTGTCGTGTTCCACCAGAAAAACGCTGGGCCACACACACCTACAGTGACTCGCCAGAAACTTCGGGAGCTTGGTTGGGAAGTTTTAATGCATCCGCCATACAGTCCGGACTTGGCACCAAGCAATTATCATCTTTCTTTTGCATTGACATTTTTTAATGATAAAAAAATTGGTATCTAGAGAGGATTGTGAAAATCGACTACTAGAGATTTTTGCAAATAGAGAGCAGGACTTCCATGGGAGAGGCATTATGAAGTTACCTTTAATATGGGAACAAATCATACAACAAAACGGTGCATCGGCGTTCCGAAGCATGTTAAATAAAATCCTTTAGTTTATATAAAAATAATGGATTACTTTTTCGATTTTGTAACTAAAAATGCACGCGCTAACGGGTGTTTCATCGTAGTGCAAAATTCACTATTGGAACTTTTGAAACCGAGTACGTTCTTTTCTAACATTTGTAAAAAAATAGTTTGGAAAATTTGCTTAAACTCCCTAAACTACCAAATAATGGCTGGTGCACTTATATAAGGGCTATATCGATAATTTTTTGTATGGAGATTTGTAAAAATGTATTCCCAAAATACCAAATACAAAATGGTACATCCAAACAGTACTTGCAATGTATGTGTAAAAATGTCACATACATTGCAAGTACTGTTTGGATGTCAAATATTGTGGATACATACAATTTATTCTGTTCAAATTTATATACTTTATGGGTTCTCCGACGAAGGTTTTACAAATTTAATATACACTCAACGTTATGGAAATTCGAAAATAACTTTCACCAGCTCCTTTATATAACCTCCAGTAGAATAGATGAGGAGAGTAAAAGGATAGGAACAAGTGAAAAAACGATAAACTTCTCATAAAAGCCCACTTTCCACCGAACACATTGATAACGGATATTGTAACGTTAGAAAGGGAACAAGATCTAAGGAATCTCAGATTGATGAATCAATGATGAAAACGAGATGCAAAACAATATGCGTATGTAAAAGGGGAGATCAGGGAAACCACTTTACACGAGGTAATACATTTTGGAATTCATAAGTCAAAGGCAATGACTTTTGTGGATAATAGCACTTAAAGTTAAACCATTTGTTCACTTTTTTGACATTGCAGTTTCTAATGTCACACAGAAACGACAAACCCATTAATTATATCCTATCAACTAAGTATCACATTACTTACTTACTTAGCTGTCTTCAGACAGGCGATTTGTTCCAAAAACCGAGCTTAAAAAAATATTTCAAGACACGTCGGTCTTGTGCGCAGCTTTTCCAATTTGAAAGACCATGTTTCAAAATATTGTCTTTAATTTGATCCTTTCATCGAGTTAGTGACCTTCCCCATTCTGCGTGAACCAACTTTTGGCTTTTGTACGCATTTTGAGCTGGGACATCCTCATCAATTCTCACAGTATGACCGTCACCATAGTCGTTGCAATTCGATACGTCTGACTATGTTGATGTACGAGTATAGTTGATATAGGTGATGATTCGACGCAGATCGATCCATAGATCTTTCGGAGAATTTTCTCTTAAGCTCACCAAGAGTTGCCTCATCTGCTTGCGCAAGTACACATGCTTCATAACCATACATCAGCACGGGTAGTATCAGCGTTTTGTAGAGGGTGAATTTGGTCTGGCAAGAGTTAGCCTTGTTATTGAATTGCTTACTCAGGCAATTGCTTAATAAGGCACACGAGAAACTGTCACCTTGTCTGAATCCTCTTAAGGCATTGAAGGGCTGCGAGAGGTCTTTTCCGACTTTATCTGCTGACCTTGTGTCAGTTAAATCAGGAATGCCAAACGCAGACATGGTTTTAAAAATCTCTGTACGGATTGAGCTGTCGAATGCAGCTTTATAGTTGACGAATATGTGGAATGTATCGATGTGTTTTTCGTGGGATTTTTTTCCAGGATTTGGCGCAGTGTGAAAATCTCGTTTATAGTTAATTTGCCAGGACTTGATAAAATCCAATAATATCATTGATCATTGGCTTAAGTCGTTCACACAGCACGCTGGTTAGCACTTTATATCTGATGGGAAGAAGACTAATTTTTCTCTACTTGGCACATATCGTCTTGTCTCTTTTTTTGTGCATGGGACACTGGATTCTGAGGTTCCAGTCATTGGGCATGCATTCCTCTAGTCAATCAGTTGGTGCTTGCTTCTAATCAGAGTCTGACCACCGGCATTGAATAGTTCGGCTGGTAATCCATTGGCACCTGCTGCTTTATTATTCTTCAGCCGATTAATTGATATTCTGACCTCATCTCGGCTAATTGATATACAATCTATACCGTAATCTCTTATTGGTTCTGTACGGTATCTTCTTAACCGTTACTATTTGATACGGGAAGCTTTTCAAAACGCTCCTTCCAGATCCTCAACACGCTACGGGAGAATGTGCCTGCACCAAAGCCTTCGGTTTGGTGTTTTACTCGTTGGTAAAATTTCAGGATTTCATTCTGATTCCTGTACATACCGATTTGCTCACACTCATGTTTTTTATACCCTACACAACTATGTTGTCAGGGTATTATAGCTTTGTGCAGCCCCAAAAGTTTGTAACGCCGCGAAATATTGGTCCTAGACCCACCTTTAAGTATACCGATCGTCATATCTCGACTAGCTGAGTCGATCTAGACATGTGTGTCCGTCCGTCCGTCCGTCCGTCCGTCCGTCTGTCCATTATAATTTGTAAACACGATACAGGCCACAGTTATGAACCAATCTTCACGAAATTTTGCATGTAGGATGGGTTCTGGCCAATGAAGACCCCTATTGTTTTTGGGAAAGATCGGTTAATATTTAGGGGATGAAATGGACCAAATACTAAATTTTTGTCGGTTTTTCTGGTCGCTCCAGAGGCCGCAATAATGGCCCGAACATCGTGAAATTTTGCATGGAGAAGGGGATCGGGCCAAAGAATAAGCATGCCTGTTTTGGTAAAGATAGGTCAATATTTAGCGGGTCAAATGGACCCTGACTTTTGTGTGAAAAATGACAAAATTTGTATTCTATAGCGTATATATTTACTCCTGAAGGACATAGACCCGAGAAGTTGATATTTTATCATAGAGGAGTGGTTGACCTTTAAATTAATACCAATTATGTTGTTGTATGTTCTCGGATATGGGAGTTACACCTAAATATTTACAGGTATCTCCGTATTCGTATATTATTTAATAAACCATTATCACTCTAGAGAGCGGAACTATAGCGCTGATCGCTTTGAAATGTTCCATGAGGTTCCAGTTATGGTCAAGGACAACGCCTATAATTTTCGGTGAATATCAGATAATAATTTTGGAGTGTAGTGGACCGAAAACTTACTTTTTTGTGTTATTTTCGAGTCGATCTATAGACCACAAATGAAAGCCGAACATCACAATACAACCCACGGTGAAAGAAAATCTGGACAATAGCTGTACTGAATACTCGTAATATTCGAAAAATATGTATGTTGAGGAAGAGGTGCTGTTTATCTCTAATCGGGCAAGAGGGTGCAAATATCACTAAATATTGCCCAGGCTCGGAATAAAAATCCGCAGAAAATTTGAGTTCCGTGGTAGTTGTGTAGGGTATCGTATGGTCGGCCCCGTCCGACTATACTGCTCCGCTCACTGGTTTGTTCTTTCTTCTTTTTATACCCTACACAACTATGTTGTCAGGGTATTATAGCTTTGTGCAGCCCCAAATGTGTGTAACGCCGCGAAATATTGGTCCTAGACCCACCTTTAAGTATACCGATCGTCATATCTCGACTAGCTGAGTCGATCTAGACATGTGTGTCCGTCCGTCCGTCCGTCTGTCCATTATAATTTGTAAACACGATACAGGCCACAGTTATGGACCAATCTTCACGAAATTTTGCATGTAGGATGGGTTCTGGCCAATGAAGACCCCTATTGTTTTTGGAAAAGATCGGTTAATATTTAGGGGATGAAATGGACCAAATACTAAATTTTTGTCGGTTTTTCTGGTCGCTCCAGAGGCCGCAATTATGGCCCAAACACCACGAATTTTTGCATGGAGAAGGGGATCGGGCCAGAGAATAAGCATGCATGTTTTGATAAAGATCGGTCAATATTTAGCGGGTCAAATGGACCCTGACTTTTGTGTGAAAAATGACAAAATTTGTATTCTATGGCATATATATTTACTCCTGGAGGATGTAGACCCCAGGAGTTGATAGCACATCCAAGAGGAGTGGTTGGCCTTTAAATTGATACCAAATATAGTGATGTATCTACTCAGATGTGGGAGTTACAGTCAAATATTTACAGGTGCTTACGTATTCAGATATTATTCAGTAACCCATTACCACATTAGAGGGAGAAATATCGCGCTGATGGCTTTGAAATTTTTCATGAAGTTCCAGTTATGGTCAAGAACAACGCCTATAATTTTCGGTGATGATCAGATTAAAATTTTGGGATGAAATGGACCGAAAACATAATTTTTTGTGTGTTTTCTAGTACTGAATATTCGAAATAAGTAAGGAAGAGGTGTTGTTAACCTCTAATCGGACAAGAGGGGGCAAATATCACGAAATATTACTCAGACTCGGAATAAACATCCTCAGAAAGTTAGAGTTCGTGGTAGTTGTGTAGGGTATCGCATGGTCGGCCCCGTCCGACTATACTGCTCCGCTCACTGGTTTGAAAATACGTTTTTCCTCTTTGCTTTTTTCCGATAATTCTCTCTAGTATTGCGTGTTGCTACTGTTTGCAGTGTTGCCCTATACGCTGCGTTTTTCACGACACTCCTGATCGTACCATGTGTTTTCGATGGTGGTCTTTGGTACCCAAGCGTTGCTTTTACTGCAGTTTATAGAGAATGGGCAATGCTTTGCTATTTTGCTTGTAGTTATTATCGAACAAGCTAAGTGGCAAAGCTGAGCGGAGTAGGTTTCTACTATCTGTTGTGTTTGAAGCTTTTCGACGTCGAGTTTCCGAACCTTGGCTGCTACAAGTTAATGTTTCGAAACGATATTCGCACCTCGGATCGACACATTAACCGCACATTTTCTTAATGATGTGTAAATGGATTTTCATGTTTTTTTTTTTTTTTATATCAGTGAAACTTGACAATTATTTCTTTAAAATTTTTAAATAAAATATATAGGTAGAAAATGCGTATACCACATTACACGAACTTCGAGTTGACCAGGCAAGGAATAGATAGCAGGGACATCGCAGAGAGGCATTCTGTCACAACTTTTAATAGCCTTTTAAGAACCGCAACCGACGAGGGATTTCAACACACTATGCTATAGTACTTTCAATGGAAAGAGTCCTTTTCCAAGAGTGACTTTTCCAAACCAAAGTGATTACCATATTAAGTAATGTTAAATGTCCTGGAGTCAATCAGGCTACAAAAATTCTATGGTAACCCCTCATATAAATATAAGACAATGCACATATTAACAATGAACATTTTATTACTAAATTTCAGGACTTCAGCTCTTAATCCCAATTGTATCAAATTTAGTGCAATTTAGCACACATTAGTAGACATTTCCAAAACTTCCTACATACCCCAGTCCAACACCCCAAAAGTTATCCAAACTCCAGATGTAAAGATTCCAGCTCTACCGGTTCACCTAAATCTAAATTTGGTGCCATTTAGTGCACATTTGTACGAATTTCCAAAACTTTCTACATAGCCCAAACCTACAGCCCAACAGTGATCTCAACTCCAAATTTCAGGATCCCAGCCCTATCAGTTCAGCCAAAATTTGAATTTCCAAAAACTATCGATTCACCCAAATACACATTTGGTACGATTTTGTACACATTTGGTACCATTTTGTACACAGCTCTATCGGTTCACCCAAATCCACATTTGCTACCATTTAGCAAAAATTTTCAAAACTTCATACATCGGTTCACCCAAAATTTAAATTGAATTAAATTTAGTTCACATTAGTAGGAATTTCCAAAACTTCCTAAAAACCCACAACAGTGATTCTAACTTCGAATGTCAAGATTTTATGATATAGGACACATTAGTACGAAGGATCACCCAAATCCAAATTGTACTAATTATAGTACGATTTAGTTCTTTTCGTACCGATAAGTAAAAAAAATTCCATAACTACAGACATATTCCAATCTAATACTCCAGCGGTAATGTTAATTTCAAATTTCAGGATTCCAGCTCCGTTTGTACGTCCAATTGAAAATTGTACCAAATGTAGTTTCGTTTAGTACTTTTCGTATACATGACTACACACTTCCAATACTATCTTCTTATATCGACCCTACTTTTCAACACTAATTTGCATTCCAAATTTCAAGTTTTTTGATCTATCCAGTAACATGCTACGAAATTGCATCAAATTTAGTACCGTTGAGTGCTTTTCGGATACTTAAAGTTCGATTTTCCAAAAAAAAAAAAAAATCCTTCAATGACTCTATCCAAATTTCAGAGTTCTCAAATTTAGCACTTTTTGTATTTTTCGTACCGTTCTAGTACGAATTTCCAAAGACCCAGTCTTATCTGACCCCTTTGGACCAATAGTGATCCTCATCCCAAATTTCAATATTATAGCTCCAGCTGTTTCGTCTGGGTATGTCATTTTACTATTTTATTAGTATAGATTTCTTTTCATATAATGAGGCTATAAAAGGATTACAGGCAACAGAACTTTCATTAAAAAATTATCAAAGAGCCACGAAATAAAACCTTTTAAGTTTAGATTTTTTTCCTACCGTAATGTTTTTATTGTACGCAATTTTCCATTTATTGGAGAATAACGCTGACATTATATATCTTCCCACCTGTCTTTCATATCTTAATCGTATACAAATTTCAAAAATTATCTCAGCACATTTCGTGTATGATATATTACAAATTGACAACGACTTTATAGCTGATTAGATCACATCTTCTTTTTTGCTATTCTTCGTAAAGATTATAGATTACTCTCACAGAAAATTGCAACAAATTTTCCCAAAAGGATGTAACAGCATACATATTTGGGGGGAAAAAAACACCAATATATAATTTTGTGAAAGAGCAGATGCTCACTTCGTGGGTCACGTACAAGTTTTAAGGTGTAAGGAAATCACAAAATGATGAACTATTACACGTACAATCGATTTTTTCACGTGCCATGATTTTGAAGAGTATCAAAAAAGAAATGGAAATGCGGAAAAAGGCGGGGGCGGAACATGGAAGCGTGAAAAGAAGTTATAAGATAGCTATTAAAATAAGGATATTTTAAATCCCACAGTTAAGAACATTAAAGTTGTTTGTAAATTTAAAAATCTAAAAAGTTACAAACGTTTCCCTAGGAATCCTTCAACCTTTGTTACACCCAAGACACCATCATCTGACATTTGAACTTTTCCCCTTGCTTCACAGCCCCGCAACCTCACTCATACCATATGATAGTAATATTTTCTCTTTGCCTCCTTCTGTCTTAAATTGTTTATTACAAATAACGCCGAGAAGTAACAACAAAAAGTAGAAAAACAAATTACATGTATTTTTCACTATCATCTTCATTCCTGGAAAATGACATGAAACAGTTCTGCACTGCAAGAAACAGACCTCAAAATTTATCTTCATTCAAGAGATTGCGTGTTGCTCAAGAAAACTGTCTGGGTTTTTGCAATTCATTCTCTTCGTATCATCAACAACGGCAAATGACTATCAGCGCCTAAAATAGCAGCAGCCACCAGCCAAGGCATGGACCAGGAGCACCTTCGTCATCATCCACATCGTCGTCGTTGTATTTCTTACAATGTAACAAACTTCTAAGTAAGAAGTTCATGGCTTAGCAGAAACGATTACACCACATAAAAAATCAGCATCAGCAGCAGCAACAACAACAAGACCAGATGTCTATTCATTCATCCAATTTTAAAAGAATATGAAAAAAATTATTATAGATGTAATTTAATGCGAACTTTTATTCTCCGTTCAGTGTCCACAATACAATAAGTCTTTAATTTAAATCCACGACTATGTTGGAGGACCCTAAAAATATTCTTTAATAAATCCACGCCTTGTATCGGACCCTAAAAATATTCTTTAATAAATCCACGCCTTGTATCGGACCCTAAAAATATTCTTTAATAAATCCACGCCTTGTATCGGACCCTAAAAATATTCTTTAATAAATCCACGCCTTGTAGCCGACTCCTAGAAAAAATATTCTTTAATAAATCCACGCCTTGTAGTTGACTGACTCCTTAAAAAAATATTCTTTAATAAATCCACGCCTTGTAGTTGACTGACTCCTTAAAAAAATATTCTTTAATAAATCCACGCCTTGTAGTTGACTGACTCCTTGAAAAAATATAATTTAATAAATCCACGCCTTGTAGTCGACTCCTTGAAAAAATATTTATTCTTTAATAAATCCACTCATTGAAAAAATATTTATTCTTTAATAAATCCACGCCATGTAGTCGACTCCTTGAAAAAATATTTATTCTTTAATAAATCCACTCCTTGAAAAAATATTCTTTAATAAATCCACGCCATGTAGTCGACTCCTCGAAAAAATATTCTTTAATAAATCCACGCCATGTAGTCGACTCCTCGAAAAAATATTCTTTAATAAATCCACGCCATGTAGTCGACTCCTCGAAAAAATATTCTTTAATAAATCCACGCCATGTAGTCGACTCCTCGAAAAAATATTCTTTAATAAATCCACGCCTTGTAGTCGACTCCTTGAAAAAATATTTATTCTTTAATAAATCCAAGCCTCAGTTGGATTTATTCTTTAATAAATCCACGCCATGTAGTCGACTCCTTGAAAAATCAACGCCTTTATATTCTTTAATAAATCCACGCGTCTGTTGGACTGGCCCTTGAAAAATATTCTTTAATAAATCCACGACTCAGTTGGCCCTTGAAAAATATTCTTTAATAAATCCACGACTCCTGTAGCCTTGTAGTCGACTCCTTGAAAAAATATTTTTTAATAAATCCACGCCTTGTAGTTGACTGACTCCTTGAAAAAATATTCTTTAATAAATCCACGCCTTGTAGTCGACTCCTTGAAAAAATACTTTTTAATAAATCCACGCCTTGTAGTCGACTCCTTGAAAAAATATTCTTTAATAAATCCACGCCTTGTAGTCGACTCCTTGAAAAAATATTCTTTAATAAATCCACGCCTTGTAGTCGACTCCTTGAAAAAATACTTTTTAATAAATCCACGCCTTGTAGTCGACTGACTCCTTGAAAAAATATTCTTTAATAAATCCACGCCTTGTAGTCGACTGACTCCTTGAAAAAATATTCTTTAATAAATCCACGCCTTGTAGTCCCCCATAATTTTTTTTAATAAATCCACGCCTTGTAGTCCCCCATAATTTTTTTTAATAAATCCACGCCTTGTAGTTGACTGACTCTTGAAAAAATATTCTTTAATAAATCCACGCCTTGTAGTTGACTCTCCTTGAAAAAATATTCTTTAATAAATCCACGCCTTGTAGTTGACTGACTCCTTGAAAAAATATTCTTTAATAAATCCACGCCTTGTAGTTGACTGACTCCTTGAAAAAATATTCTTTAATAAATCCACGCCTTGTAGTTGACTGACTCCTTGAAAAAATATTTTTTAATAAATCCACGCCTTGTAGTTGACTGACTCCTTGAAAAAATATTCTTTAATAAATCCACGCCTTGTAGTTGACTGACTCCTTGAAAAAATATTCTTTAATAAATCCACGCCTTGTAGTCGACTCCTTGAAAAAATATTCTTTAATAAATCCACGCCTTGTAGTTGACTGACTCCTTGAAAAAATATTTTTTAATAAATCCACGCCTTGTAGTTGACTCCTTGAAAAAATATTCTTTAATAAATCCACGCCTTGTAGTTGACTGACTCCTTGAAAAAATATTCTTTAATAAATCCACGCCTTGTAGTCGACTCCTTGAAAAAATATTCTTTAATAAATCCACGCCTTGTAGTCGACTCCTTGAAAAAATATTCTTTAATAAATCCACGCCTTGTAGTCGACTCCTTGAAAAAATATTCTTTAATAAATCCACGCCTTGTAGTCGACTCCTTGAAAAAATATTCTTTAATAAATCCACGCCTTGTAGTCGACTCCTTGAAAAAATATTTTTTAATAAATTCACGCCTTGTAGTTGACTGACTCCTTGAAAAAATATTCTTTAATAAATCCACGCCTTGTAGTTGACTGAGTCCAACTCCTTGAAAAAATATTCTTTAATAAATCCACTCCTCTTTGGTGAGCCCTAAAAAATATTCTTTAATAAATCCACGCCTTGTAGTCGACTCCTTGAAAAAATATTCTTTAATAAATCCACGCCTTGTAGTCGACTCCTTGAAAAAATATTCTTTAATAAATCCACGCCTTGTAGTCGACTCCTTGAAAAAATATTCTTTAATAAATCCACGCCTTGTAGTCGACTCCTTGAAAAAATATTCTTTAATAAATCCACGCCTTGTAGTCGACTCCTTGAAAAAATATTCTTTAATAAATCCACGCCTTGTAGTCGACTCCTTGAAAAAATATTCTTTAATAAATCCACGCCTTGTAGTCGACTCCTTGAAAAAATATTCTTTAATAAATCCACGCCTTGTAGTCGACTGACTCCTTGAAAAAATATTCTTTAATAAATCCACGCCTTGTAGTCGACTGACTCCTTGAAAAAATATTCTTTAATAAATCCACGCCTTGTAGTCGACTCCTTGAAAAAATATTCTTTAATAAATCCACGCCTTGTAGTTGACTCCTTGAAAAAATATTCTTTAATAAATCCACGCCTTGTATTTTTTAATAAATCCACGCCTTGTAGTCGACTCCTTGAAAAAATACTTTTTAATAAATCCACGCCTTGTAGTCGACTCCTTGAAAAAATATTCTTTAATAAATCCACGCCTTGTAGTCGACTCCTTGAAAAAATATTCTTTAATAAATCCACGCCTTGTAGTCGACCGACTCCTTGAAAAAATATTCTTTAATAAATCCACGCCTTGTAGTCGACTCGAAAAAATATTATTTAATAAATCCACGCCTCAGTTGGCCCTTGAAAAATATTCTTTAATTAATCCACGCCTTATAGTCTCTGAAAAAATAGTTTTTGGATTTAATGTCCATTCTCTTAAATTTCCGATTTTTTGAAATTTATCCTATAACCTCAGCTGGACATAACTAACCACAAACAAACTTGGAACAATAATACCTTTGCATCTTCTGTCTTCACTGAAAACTGTCTAATGGATTGTGTGTGTGTGTGTTCTGAATAGGAATGTAAATATTCACGTTGCCGTGCCGTTTGTAATGAGACATGTCTTCCTTGATGCATTTTTTCGGAGATACTCCATTGTCATTTGTGATTTAATTAGGCCAGACTGAAAGCATCTTTCAATTGACTGTAAGCCAATAGGATTTTGTAGTAGAAACTGCAAAAATTGCATTTTCCTTTTGAAACAAGGCCCATGACAACAACGACAACAGAAAACCAGTGAGCGGAGCAGTATAGTCGGACGGGGCCGACCATACGATACCCTACACAACTACCACGAACTCTAACTTTCTGAGGATGTTTATTCCGAGTCTGAGTAATATTTCGTGATATTTGCCCCCTCTTGTCCGATTAGAGGTTAACAACACCTCTTCCTTACTATTTTCGAATATTCAGTACAGTCCTTCTAATTACTTATCCAGATTACCTTCACGGTGGGTTGTGTTGTGATTTTTGGATTATACTCTACTCGAAAACACACAAAAAATTATATTCTCCGTCCATTTCATCCCAAAATTTTAATCTGATCATCACCGAAAATTATAGGCGTTGTTCTTGACCATAACTGGAACCTCATGAACAATTTCAAAGCCATCAGCGCGATATTTCTCCCTCTAATGTGGTAATGGGTTACTAAATAATATCTGAATACGTAAGCACCTGTAAATATTTGACTGTAACTCCCACATCTGAGTAGATACATCACTATATTTGGTATCAATTTAAAGGCCAACCACTCCTCTTGGATATGCTATCAACTCCTGGGGTCTACATCCTCCAGGAGTAAATATATATGCCATAGAATACAAATTTTGTCATTTTTCACACAAAAGTCAGGGTCCATTTGACCCGCTAAATATTGACCGATCTTTATCAAAACATGCACGCTTATTCTCTGACCCGATCCCCTTCTCCATGCAAAAATTCGCGGTGTTTGGGCCATAATTGCGGCCTCTGGAGCGACCAGAAAAACCGACAAAAATTTAGTATTTGGTCCATTTCATCCCCTAAATATTAACCGATCTTTTCCAAAAACAATAGGGGTCTTCATTGGCCAGAACCCATCCTACATGCAAAATTTCGTGAAGATTGGTCCATAACTGTGGCCTGTATCGTGTTTACAAATTATAATGGACAGACGGACGGACGGACACACATGTCTAGATCGACTCAGCTAGTCGAGATATGACGATCGGTATACTTAAAGGTGGGTCTAGAACCAATATTTCGCGGCGTTACAAACATTTGGGGCTGCACAAAGCTATAATACCCTGACAACATAGTTGTGTAGGGTATAAAAAGACACAAAACAACAATAGAAGACAATTCCCTTTTGAAAAACATACAAAATCCATGGAAACTTCACTGAAAAGCACAATCAGTGTTACATGAATTTAAGGGGAAGTCCATGGACACACATCGCCAATGTAAAGCAATGGCGACCAGTAAGTGCGAATTCGGATATGCAATGCCTTCCTAAAATTTTTCTCCGCAACATTGTTGTTGGACTTAGTATTAAGTTGAAGCAAAAACCTAAACTGGTTATTATAAAACCCATTTTCTAGTTTTTTGTTCTGGGTATTTGTATTTTTGGAACAGGATTTGTCTGTGATCTATTCTAACCGGTGTAAGTTTTCACGTTTTTGTGCCAATGTAATTGGAAGCTTATTTCGTGTATATCCCAGTGACAATGGTTTTATAAATGAAATAAATAGGGGGTAGGAAGGAAATTTCTATACCGAATGTTCGGTTATTCCACTTTCTGATAATTCATGAGATTTTTGACAAAGGCAAAACCGACGACAGGGAAGCACTTTATCACGATTGAGGAAATAAAAGTCGAGATCGAAACCAAAAAAAGTGTTTCAGCAGCGTTTCGAGGATTAAAAAAAACGATGGCATACATGAGGGGGGCAACTTTGATTGGGAAAAGAAGTCATTGATAAATAAATAAATACTTTTTGACTTTTTTAAATAAAAGTTATTGATTACAATAAAATTCAATAGCGATTTAGACCACCAACTTGACTGTAGTTGCAGAAAACTTTTAATATATATGCGTTTTTCGAAGTGATTGCAATTTGTTTCTCCTATATAAGGTTTTAGCCGAATTTTCCAACATAAGTGAGCACGAATTATTGATGGTTGAAAAATATCTTTGCAACAATTATTCGATATTGGTTCATGTTTCGACATATTCTTCATACATGGTGGCCCAAAAAGGACTCAAATGGAGTCCTTTTTTTCTTGCAAACAAAAATTGGTTCTTTTAACCGCATATTCCTTTACTGCCCGTATAGTTTCTGGTTCCAATTTGCTTATTTCTGCTTGAAAGTTGTGCTTAAGCTTTTGAATTGTTTGTGGTTTGTTGATATACACAACTCCCTTGAGTTGAAATAGCCCCACAAACAAATTCTGGAGCGGTCAAATATGCTGAACGTGGATGCCAAGCAAAATCACAATTTCTGGAAATTATTCGAATAGCATATTGTAGGCGTGCCTGATAGTCTTGGGGAACAGTTCCTGTGCCATTTTAATTTTATACGGAAACATTTTAAGATTCCGCTTCAAAATTTTTTGCAGGGATGTTCTGGAGATTCCCAATTGAGTACAACGGCGACGAGTAGAGACAGATGGATCTTCGTTTATACTCTGTCGTACAGCCCCCACAGCTGTTTCATTGCGCACAGATCGACCTCTTCCTGGAAGATCTAACACTCTTCCATGTTCTTCAAAACGGGAGACTAAGTTCATAATCATGTTGTGAGTGGGTGCTGTTCGGACATTAAAATGACGACGATATTTTAGTTAAGTTGTAATAATTGACCTTCCAGAAGAATAAAAAAAAAAATCAATGATCATCGTATGTAGCCATGGTTTATCTCCAAAAATCAGTAAATAACAAAAGACAAAAAACAAAAAAGATATAACTATTTTTGATACTTCAGTCTTTTTGGGGCACCCTGTATAAAGGTCACGACCCATTGTAGGTGTTATGAAGGTTTTAACCGTATTTTTCCAAAAAATCGATGTAATTCGCCACACCGCTTTACAGAAGGATGAAAGGATTTGTGCAAAAAATTATCTAAAAAAATATTATTTTTTTCAAAAAAAAAAAAAAAAAAAAAAACAAATAGTGGACCTGAACTGACTCCCCAACATTCGGCATTTATTTCAAATTTAATTAAGATACGTGATAGTTCTATGTCCATAATACATAATAAATAATACATAAAACGATTTCATGCTATTTTGATATTAAAACCAGTGAGTGAAGCTGTATAGTCTCTTGGGGATCATCACCAAAAATATATTTCTGCCCTTAAATGTAAATAGTTTACCAAATAATATCTGAATACGTAGACACCTGTAAATGTTAAAGTACATATGACAATTTAATCAATATATCAATTTAAAGGTCAACCACCCCTTTTCGATATAGTGTCAACTTTTCGGGTATATGTCCTTCAGGAGTAAATATATACACCATAGTATACATGTCATTTCATGTGCCATACCCGCTAAATATTGACCGATCTTTGTAAAAAATGGCATTCTTATTCTTTGTCCCGATCCCCTTCTCCATATAAAATTTCGTGATGCTCGGGTCATAATTGCGGCCTCTGGATCCACCACAAAAACCGGCAAAAGTTATGTATTTGGTCCACTTCATGCCCCTAAATATTAACCGATCTTTACCAAAACCAATAGGGTTCTTCATTGGCCGGAACCCATCCTACATACAAAATTTCGTGGCGATTTAGGGACGAAATGGACTAAAAATTTTATTTTAGTCTGTTCTTTTGGCCACAGTAATGATCCGAACATCACAAAATTGGATATGAGGATTTAGCCAAAGAATAAGCATGACTGCTTTGGTGAAAATAGGTGAATATAGAGCGGGTCAAATGGACCAATGCTTTTGCGTGAAAAATTACAACATTAGCTTTCTAGGGAGTATATATATTCTCCTGAAAGACATAGACTCGAGATGTTGATAATAAATCCAAGAAGAGTGGTTGACGTCTTTCAACTGAAATTTGGTACATTGGATTTTTATTGGGTACCAAATTTCTCCGCTAAAAATTATAAATATAGGTCCCCTTTTTCTAGTAGTCCCCATTTAACGTATAGTAATTTGAGTTCTTTTTTCGGTATCAAATCTCTTCAGAAAAAATTACAAATATAGGCCCATTTTTCCGGGTAGCCCCCATATAAGGGTATCCCCCAATTTTCCGTTTTTAGGGTTCTTAATCGCGTTTTTCAACCGAATTAGCTGTAATTTCGTAATTTGTAATTTTGTAGTCGTATATGGTAACAAATCACCCTTCAACGATTTATGTATTAATTTTCGCCCCCTTTTAGGGATAGTCAAAAGGAATCGAGATAGACTTAGAATATGCATAGAATCACTTTCTAATCGATTTATGCAAGTCCGTCTGTCGGTCCGTTCGTCCATGTTAAATTGTAAACAAAGTACAGGTCGCATTTATCATCCGAATTGGATGAAATTTGGCAGGGACAAACCCAATTGAAATTGGAGAAAACCGCCAAAGATGTCGATAAAGCTCTCATATATAATTTTCTTCCGATTTTATGTAAATGGTGTACCAAACTTCCAATATTGGTCCGATTGAGACACAATTTTGCACAGATATATGCCGAGTTTTATTGAAATCAGTTCATATTTAGATTAGCTCCCATATACAGTTTCCTCCGAATTTAGGTAAATGGTGCATCATACTGTGAATGTTTGTCCGATTGAGACAAAATTTAGCACAGCGTAGTGAAATTAATGCATCATATTGTCTTTGTTTGAATCGGGTGACATTTAGACTATGTTTGTTTTATATTCACGAAATTTAGCAGCGGGTACAGAATTTAGTCTAGAATGCTTTTTGTTAAGTTTGAAATCGATTCAGATTTAAATATAGCTCACATATATTCTTTCAAATATTCACCCTTTCAAAATATTCACCCTTTGTAAGGGAGGAGCTAAATGGAGTGGACTAATGAGTCCCATCTTCCAACATTATACAGGTTTCGATAAAATATTAGGTTTTGCAGAGTTTAGTTGAAATCGGAAAGTCAGTTCGCATTATATTATAAAATTCATTTTCATCAAAATGTTGATTTAAGTTGGTCTGCAGAATAATATTGGAAAATGACTAATATCGACATATTGTATCGTATAAAATTCGAGATCGAAAGACGAAATGTTTTAGAAAATTCAAAAATAACTTGCAGTAGCTTTAAAAAAAGATATACAGTTTTTTCTTCGTGAATTGTAAGTCATCATTAAAAGAAATCATGATGTCACTATTTTAAAAACTTGAACAATGTATAATTTCTCTTTTTAGATTCCTTATACACGAGACATAAACTTTCATCAGCAACAATAAATTTCCCGCTCCCAAAATATTGCTGCACAGTGCACTTAATTATGGTCCAACTGTATCTTTCTGCATGAAAATAATTTTTATTTAATATTTAAACGGGAGACAATATTTATCTTTCCACCCAGCAATATAAAATATATTAAAATTGTCGATATTTATTACGCCCCTAAGTAATTATAAAAATTCTGCGTACGTATTAATGCAGCTTTTTATGAAATCTCAACCAATTGAAAACCCTATTGCTACAAATACATGTCTCACTTCTTTGTTGTGACTGTATATATGTATGTTTATTTTTCATTTCCCCTTATATTATTCTTTTTTTTCCCCATCAACTTCAATTGATTTCACAATAAACAGGTGTGTCTGTGTGAGCTCAACAGGATTTAATTTCAAATACGTGATTGGCATACAAATTCATATTTTTAAGAATTAAAACTCAGAATTGTGGAGTGTGATAAGGTTAATATATTTTAAGTGAGCATATGTCCCCTTTTGTTAAAGTACTCTACGAACGAACGAGGGTGAATGAGATATACTATATTTGTTATGAGTGGCATAATTGGTTGGTGGAAAATTAATATTTTGTAGTCGTACTATTAATAAAATGTATTATGTATTAGAAATTAATGGGTCGATTATGGAAAGCAACCAAACTCCAGTTGCGAGTTCAACTGGCAACACAATTGAAATAAAACTTAACATTATGAATATCATTTTTTCTCAGTTGCTGTCGATAATACTGTTTTGACATTACTACAACTAGAAATATTGTAAACAAACAAAAAAATGAATAAAATATTTCAGAAAAACTAATTATATGTGATGATAAGCTCAGTGGAACTATTTTTTGATGATGACAATTATGTTCAAGGTGTGTCATTTATTAGAAGACATTTAAGAGATAAATCTATTAGAACTACCATCAGTTCTGTGAGTAGATGCTGACGTTTAGGGAAATGTTCAATCAACTGCTCATATTAGATTGAAGGTGTATTTTCGACTACCAACAGATGCCGTTGTGTACATAGATGAAGCCTTAAGCCCTGATTTCCGAAAAGCCTTGCGGTCAACAGAAATTCCTCCTCTCTTAAAAATGCGTGCAGCTCTGATGTTTTTTGTGGAGGGAAGTTTTCAAAAGTCCCATAGCAATGACTTCAACCTTGGCATGGTTCAACCGACAATGTCGGTGGTTTTCGCCGAAGTTATCCGGCTAATAAAGGAAAAACTGTGTAAAATTTGGATTAACGGAGGAAGAAAAGCGAAGAATAACATTTTTTTATTCGAAAACAAAGTTTCAGGGTGTTGTCGGATGTATTGATGATACACACGTGCATATCATGGACCCAAAAGAAGATGTTCGCCACTTTCTGCCATTCATTTGGAATGCGTGTTGGTGGGCCATAGCAGTTAAGGTCTTCTGAAATGGTTTGACCAAAAGTCCACACGCCGCGTGCTACATTTGGGTGAGCTTCCATCAGGGCAATAAGGACCTAAAATTGTTCTTTTCTAGTAATATTAGCCATTATGGGAAGCCTACAAAGTTCAGTTATTATAAACAGCAACCAGAAATAAATGGTTGCCGAAAAAATTATATTTGAAGCAACTGAAGTTGACAACAGTTGGCATCCATAATGCAAATTTGGCAACTGGCAACGCCACTAAACTATGGTTGCCATCCGTAATCGACCCATAAGACTTGAATTTTCCTATTTCTTTTAGCATAGTAAAATTTTAAAAGTAATTTTTAAATACCTGGCAATTTGTAACTTTCTTTATTCTAAAACAAACTGAGATCATGTAAACACGATCGAGGAGCACCTGAAAAAAAAATAAAAATAGAATGTTACTACATTGAGGATTGGCAAAACTAAAAATAATGAAAATACATAAGTCGTATAGGGCCGTCTATATGAAACCCTACAGCACTTTGGGTATACACAAAAGATGTTTCTAAGATTTTCATAATAAGAATGAGTAAAATATATATTCCTTTGTATTGAAATCCTACCAAATTAATTCCTAATGATTGTTTTGTATGTGTGCAGTATCCATCGACCAAACGTAGCATCTTTAGTGGACCTTTTCGGTCAATCGGTAACATTGTCAGTCGGAAATTTATGGAAAATTTCGGGACAACTAAGGTATTAACAAGTGAAAAAGCGTTATGTTTGGCCGGACCGAACTTTGGATACCCTCCACCATAGATATACTGACAGGTACTTGAAATGAAAATGTAGGGAAATTACCAAAAAGTGGACCTATGCCGACATTTCTACAAAGCGATTTTGTAAACCATAATGTGAACCATCTTCCAGAAAATTTTGATTTCATCCAACCTGTGCCTATCTTATTATTTCTTCCAAACTTAGTTCAGGCTCGAAGATGTGGACTATCGGCCCACTCCTTCTGATACCTCCTTACGTTCTAGCTTTATCTCGATATCCTCCGCAGTTCAAATGATTACGACAGAATCTTAGAACTAAACCCAAAACGCGGAACAAATAATTTTTGGTAGGGAGATTTGTTACCATATACGACTACAAAATACCAAATTGCAGCGAATTCGGTTAAAAAACGCGCTCAAGAACCCCAAAATACCGAATATTGGGGATACCCTTATATGGGGGCTACCCGAAAAAATGGACCTATATTCATAACTTTTTGTGAAGAAATTTGGTACCTATTAAGAACTCAAAATACTAAATTACAGCCAATACGGTGGAAAAATAAGATCAAAACCTGAAAATTAGGAGGTACCGTTTTATGGGGGCTACCAGAAAAAGTGGACCTGTACTCATACTCATAGTGGAGACATTTAGTACCCAATAAGAACCCAACGTACCAAATTTCAGCGAATTCGGTTAAAAAACACTGTCAAGAACTCCAAAATACCGAACATTTGGGGGTACCCTTTATATGGGAGCTATGCCAAAACGTGGAACGATATATCCCATCTTCGAACTTGACCTGCCTGCAGACAAAAGTCAATTCCATACTATGGTGGAGGGTATAATAACTAACATAACGCACATCTCATTGTTCAAAAATGTATTTCAATTTTGGTATATCGTTAGATGAACCATTAAGGAAAGCACAAAATTCGTACCAGTTGACCCTTCACCATTTTGGGTATATACAAGAAATGCTCCTAAGCTTTTATAACCTTCACCACAGTGTATTATCTTTGTGCATATGTTTGTAACAGGCAAAAGGAAACGAGAATATGCATAGAATCACATTTTAAGTCGATTTAGGCATGCCCGCTCGCCCCGTCTGTCCATGTTAAATTGTAAACATAGTACAGGTCGCATTTTTAATCCGAATTGGAAGAAATTTGGCACAGGTCAATTATTCGGCCCAAGGACGAACCCTGTTGAAATTCCGTTCAGATTTCGATATAGCACCCATATATACTTTCGTCCGATTTTATGTAAATGGCCCACTAAAAACCCTATATATCCTTCGATTTGCACGAAATTTTTCATAGCGTACTGAATTAAGTCTATAGTGATGTGTGTTAAGTTTCGGGAAAATCGGTTCCGATTTCGATATAGCTCACATATATTTTTATACCCTTCACCACACTGTGGTACAGGGTATTATGTCTTTGTGCATATGTTTGTAACAGGCAAAACAGATAGACACATGGTTCCTTTTGAGAATATGCATAGAATCACTTTCTGAGTCGATTTATGCATGTCCGTCCGTCCGTCCATCTGTCCGTCTGAAGATGTTAAATTGTAAACAAAGTACATGTCGCATTTATGATCCGATTTGGATGAAATTGTTCACAAGTCACTTATTTGGCCCAAGGACTTATTTGGCCCAAGGTTCAGATTTAGATATAGCTAACATATATATTTTCGTCCGATTTAAGGTAAATGGGGCACCAAAGTCCCTTTATATCTCTCGATTGGCACGCAATTTGGCACAGAGTACTGAATTAGGTCCAGAATGATTTGTGCCAAATTTTGAGAAAATCGGTTCAGATTTAGATATAGCTACCATATATATTTTCGTCCGATTTAAGGTAAATGGGGCACCAAAGTCCCTTTATATCTCTCGATTGGCACGCAATTTGGCACAGAGTACTGAATTAGGTCCAGAATGATTTGTGCCAAGTTTCGAGAAAATCGGTTCAGATTTAGATATAGCTCCCATATATAGTTTCGTCCGATTTGAGGTAAGTGGTGCACCAAAGTCTCTACATATCATTCGATTTGCATGAAATTTGGCACAGAGTATTGAATTAGGTCCAGAATGATTTGTGCCAAGTTTGGAGAAAATCGGTTCAGATTTAGATATAGCTCCCATATATAGTTTCGTCCGATTTGAGGTAAGTGGTGCACCAAAGTCTCTACATATCATTCGATTTGCATGAAATTTGGCACAGAGTATTGAATTAGGTTCAGAATGATTTGTGCCAAGTTTCGAGAAAATCGGTTCAGATTTAGATATAGCTCCCATATATAGTTTCGTCCGATTTGAGGTAAGTGGTGCACCAAAGTCTCTACATATTATTCGATTTGCACGAAATTTGGCATAGCGTAATGAATTAGCTCTAGAATGATGTGTGTTAAGTTTCCTGAAAATCGGTCCAGATTTAGATATAGCTCCCATATATATTTTCGTCCGATTTAATGCATATGGTGTACCAAAGTCCCTATATATCTTTCGATTTTCACGAAATTTGGCACAGCGTACTGAATTAGGTCTAGAATGGTGTGTGTTAAGTTTCCTGAAAATCGGTCCAGATTTATATATAGCTCCCATATATATTTTCGTCCGATTTTATTTAAATGGTGTACCAAAGTCCCTACATATCTTTCGATTTGCACGAAATTTGGCAAAGCGTACTGAATAAAGTCTAGAACGTACTGAATAAAGTTCGTGAAAATCGGTTCAGATTTAGATGTAGCTCCCATATATATTTTCGTCCGATTTTAGGTAAATAGTGCACCAAAGTCCCTATATATCCTTCGATTTGCACGAAATTTCGCATAGCGTACTCAACTAAGTCTAGAACGATGTGTGTTAAATTCGTGAAAATCGGTTCAGATTTAGATATAGCTCCCATATATATTTTCGTCCGATTTTGGATTTATAAGTAAAAAAAGAACTCAAATGCAAAAAACATACAGAAATAAGTGTAACCTAACATGTGACAATTTTCGATGAAATCGGTTTAGATTTCGATATTTTGCTTTAAATTTATTTACATAATTTTGTCCCATTGTAAGAAGCAACTCTGAGCAAAATTTAGTATCGGTTGCAGAATGACATGTTTAACTTCATGTTAACCCTTTCAGTGTTTTTGGCGAATACATTCGACATTTAAAAGTGATCTCTTTCTTTGTGATTTTTCGGTTATCCTATGTACCGTTACTATCGATGTTTTTATTTTTGCTGAAACAGACCGAGGGTTAAAATGACAGTTGCTATTTCTTATAAACTATGTCCCTTTATATGATTTTAAATACAAAATTTTAGATTTTTATTCCGACAAAAATTTTTATTGACACTGAAAGGGTTAATGGTCCTTCAAAAATGCGACGTCTGCTAGGATTCTATCTGTTGAATATACCCAAACTTTATTACTTTCTTTACTGGTTTGAGTTATGTCTGTCTTGCAGCAAATGCACGATATGTAAAATATACCTAAAGTGGTGAAGGGTATCATATACTCGGTCTAGTCCAACTATACTACTTTCCTTAGTGGTTGAAATATTCTTATTTGCTGTACATTTCCAAAAGTATATAGATATTTAAATTACCACACACTGGTTGTCGATATCTACCTATAACCTTCACTACACCTATTTACAGCGCTCTATTAATCGATATACAAATCTAATTCCAACTCCCCTTTTTAATTACATGAAAATCTCCATAACGAATTTGATTTGCTCTATAGTCAACTAATTAGTATTTCCAATAAATCAAACATGAATATAAAATATAATAATCAATAATATAACTACAGGCATACAACCTCGTACATGCCTTATGATTATTTATAACAACTAACCGATAATTGATACATCTGTATAACCTTGAGGCATTTACTGCTTTATGAATGCTATCAATTAAATAATACATTCGGGGTTGTGATTTTTAGGTTTTATGGTGTATGGACTACAAATCAATTGTTGTCTCTTGCCCCCCTACTCTTTCTCACTGCTCTCTGCTTTTGAACACAATGCTAAAAATGAAAATATGATGGAAATAAATGTTATCGAAGGCTTTACATAAACTCCAATGAGACATATCTCATTTGAGGCCAGCTCAACAATCGAAGTCAAACAATTGCAATAATTAAATACTATTATCGCAAATTAACACAAAATCGATAGGCAGGAACAACAACAAAGGCAAGGAAAGCTATACGATTCTCTAAGCCTTGTGTGTTTTTTGTTTCTGTTGGTTGGTTTCCCCCGCCCTTTGCATTCATTGCCTTTGGTCGTAGTTTGTTCATTGCTGACGATTGTTCATTTGGTTTATGTGTGTGTGGCATTTGTATAGCCACCCCGATTAAGTTCCATAGAGACATTGGCAAATGACTAAAAAGGAATACAAAAGGATATCGAATCCATACTAATGCTGTTACTGATGCTGCTTTATAAGGTATTAATTACACACACTTGCATCGTTCACACCCCCAAGGAGGAGCATTAGATGCACAAACACACACACATAGACACCAAGACAAATACAATTGATACATTGTAAGGTGATTTGTCGTTTCATTTTCAAAGAGAGGAATCCTTTTTGTTCTATTGTAGAAAGGTAATGCATACACATTTAAACGAACACACGCACAAAACACTTGTAGATGTGGTCAATGTGTTGTATTTGCAATCAAACTGAACTATCTCTGTGTACTGCAGGGTAGAAAACTTGGTAGTTGTTATATACATTTTTATACATCTATATAGGGAAGATTCATTGGAAAATTAGCCACTGTTGGGTGTATAATAATACCTGGATAATTGCTTTCAATTACCATTACTACATTTCAAGCCGCTTTCAAAAGCTAAGATGTACATCCATGCCCACCTAGCTAAATTTATGTAATTCTCTCCTGTTATTGATTGTGCCAATATGATTAATCGAAATTGTGCATTTAGTTCGGAACCCGCGAAGGACTATACATTTAGGTTTATATTGTGATTGGATACTATTTAGTGGACTAAAGATTCCAACAGGTTTTGTAAAATATAAAAATAATATAATCTCTATTTTATGTGACAAGATGTAGTCCGGCGATATTTTGCATTATATGAAAAATCAACTTTTCAGACATAGGAAATATACCAACACTCAAATTAAAGGCTTTGCCGTGGAAAATTCCTGCCAGTAGAAACACTAACGACACGGGTTTCCGGAAATTTGGACATGTACCGAAAATTAGGGACACACAGAGAGAACCCAAAATATCAAATTAGAGCCAATTTTGTTTGATGTGATCTACTCTGGAAATACAAAAAAGACAAAAAAAAACTGTAAAGAAAGTAGTAAAGTCGGACGGGGCCGACTACTTTGGATATATTCAACAGATGAATCCTAACCAGTGTTGCCAGAACTTTGTTGAGGAAAAATGCTAGATTTTGTTGAAAAAAATGCTAGAAAGTGCTAAAAAATTTAAAAAAGTGCCAGAAAAAAGTGCTAAAAATTTCTAGAACAAAATTTTTAATATTTAATAATGAAATATTAATCAGAAACCCCATTTATGCTTAGCGGCTATTCGTTGTCGATTTAGCCATGTCCGTCCGATTGAGGTCGCAATATTTAAGACAGAGCTTTGGAATTTTGCACATACGTTGCTACTACTCCTATGAGATTTGATATTGGAAATGGAATATATCGGTCCTTTTTGTGTACACCATACCCCAATATTTGTTTTTTTAAGCTTTTAGGCACATTTTTTCAACCTAAATTGCTGTATATTTGTATATTGTGTTATACCTGGATGTATAGTCTTCTTATTAGAACTTATCAATATTGGTCCACTTTTAAGGGTAGTCCTCATCAATTGCATTGATTTTAATTTGATTGTTTAAATTTTGTTTAGTAAAAAATCTCCTTATCAAAAATTATTAATATGGGTCCATATTTAGGGGTAGCCCCCAGTGAGCGGTACCCTCCCCATTATTCGACATTTTGGGGATGTCGGACAAGCAACCGAATTGACTAAATTTTTTCTATTTTTTCTTTTGATGGGGTTTGAAATCTTCCTACTAAATTATAAATACTAATAATGTTCAAATTTGGTTAAGGTAAATAACTGTAATTTGACATTGCGTACAAATATGAAGACAATTAACAATTTTCGTCCCATTTGCGTACTTTTAAGGGTTTATAATCTCATTCCCAACAGCGACTTTAATATAAAAAAAATATGTTTGCCGGAATTTTTCTATTTTGGTCCTTATTCTGCACAATCCCAATATATAGGGGTACGCTCGCCTTTTCGGAAATATAAAGTGGTTATAACTTGGCATTCGGGAATAAACAACTTGTTTTCAGAAAGTTCCAACATAATTCATGTTCATTATTTTTACATCGCTCCCATAAAATGTAAAACTTAATTTGGTTTTTCATTTTCCCAAATAAAAAATCTACCAACAGACAATGTCATAATCACCACATGAAGTACTCGACCATTTTTTAAGAAATTTGGAATGCACGGCACATGCAGGATAGCATTGGAAAATCAAATTCATCGCGTAAAACATAGCAAAAATTCACTGCGTCAATATGAAATCGAAAAACGGGATTTTTTGGATTGAAACCAAAATTTAAAAAAAAATCCTAAGAAATTAAAAAATGCTAAAAAAAGTGCTAGGTGCTAGATCAATTTTTTTGATGCTAAACGAGTTCAAAAAGTGCTAAATCTAGCACTAAAAGTGCTAAATTGGCAACACTGATCCTAACAGACGTCGCATTTTTGAAGGACCATTAACATGAAATTGGATTCATAAACATGCCATTCTGCTACCTATACTAAATTTTTCATTTGGTCTGATATGGAGTTGCTTCTTACAATGGGACAAAATTATGTACATCAATTTAAAGCAAATATCAATCGGACACCCGTTGATTATTTGGATAAATATCTGATAAACATGAGGAGTTGGATCATCATTTAATTAAAATCGGAGGAAAATATATATAAAAGCTTTATCGAAATCTAAACCGATTTAATAGAAAATTGTCACAGGTTAGGTTATATTAATTTCAGTATGTTGTGTGCATATTGGCCACATTTGAAGTTCTTGGTGCATCATTTCATTAACATCGGGAGAAAAAATATATGGTAGCTCTATCCAAATCCGAACCGATTTTAACAAAACTTTCCACATGCTAGATAATAATATTAACATCGGTACATTGTCCAAAATGTTGTGTCAATCGACCTAACTTTGGGTTTGGTGTACCATTTACTTAGAGATGGGCAGTGGGTAAATACCCAAAGGGTAAATACCCGCTAAATTGGGTAAATACCCGGTAAATTGGGTAAATACCCATTTGTGGGTATTTATTTGGGTATTTACTATATTGAATCGGTAATACAACATCTTGCACCCTATTTCCGGGTTTCTGTTATCAAAAAATGATATAATCTAGTTTTACGATACTTTAAAGACGTGGGTAAATACTGGGTAAATACCCGAGTTTTTACCCAAAAATTGGGTATAAACTCATTAACTGCCGAACCACTTGACATAGGCGGCCAAAATTTTGCACACATGTTTCTAATGACAAAGCAAATATAGAAATCCAACATAAAATTGGATTTTAATATATGCCATATAACCGTATCTCCCGATTTAAGGTATTTTTCGTCTATTAGGCACATTTTATGGCCAAATTGGCTGTAATTTGGTACAGAGTGTTCTTTTTGGGTACCAAATGTCCATGCAAAATTTTATGTATGTAGGTCCATTTACTGGTAGCAAATACAAAGGTACCCCTATTTTGATTATTTACCCAAAAATTGGGTATAAACTCATTAACTGCCGAACCACTTGACATAGGCGGCCAAAACTTTGCACACATGTTTCTAATGTCAAAGCAAATATAGAAATCCAACATGGGGAGCCAATTTGGCCTTAAAATGTGTCTAATAGGCAAAAAATACCTTAAATCGGGAGATACGGTTATATGGGGGCTATATCAAAACTTGGACCCAGTGTCCCCATGTTGGATTTCTATATTTGCTTTGACATTAGAAACATGTGTGCAAAGTTTTGGCCGCCTATGTCAAGTGGTTCGGCAGTTAATGAGTTTATACCCAATATTTGGGTAAATACTCAAAATAGGGGTACCTTTGTATGGGGGCTACCAGTAAACGTGACCTACATACATAAAATTTTGCATGGACATTTGGTACCCAAAAAGAACACTCTGTGCCAAATTACAGCCAATTTGGTTGTAAAATGTGTCTAATAAACAAAAAATACCTTAAATCGGGAGATATGGTTATATGGGGGCTATATCAAAACTTGGACCCAGGGTCCCCATGTTGGATTTCTATATTTGCTTTGACATTAGAAACATGTGTGCAAAGTTTTGGCAGCCTATGTAAGTGGTTCGGCAGCTAATGATTTATACCCAATTTTTGGGTAAAAATATATGGAAGTATTCCACACATTAAAGTATCGTAAAACTATCCATTCTAAATCGATTTGATAACAGAAGTCCGAATAGGGTGTAAGATGTTGCATTACCGAGTCAATATAGTAAATACCCAAATATATACCCGCAAATGGGTATTTACCTAAATCTATTTACCGATTTTTCAGGAAATTTAACACAAATCACGAAACTATATATGGGAGATATATCTAAATCGGAACCGATTTTCACGAAACTTAATACACATCATTCTAGATCAAATTCAGATCAAATTCAAATACATTAAATCTGACGAAAATATATATGGGAGCTATATCTCAATCTGAACCGATTTTCACGAAACTTAGCACACATCATTCAAGAGACAATTCATTACGATATGCAAAATTTCGTGGAAATCAAATGAAATATAGGGGCGTTCGTAAACCATTTACATAAAATCGAACGAAAATATATATGGAACTATATTCAAATCTGAACCGATTTTACCAATTTAAATAGATTTCGTTCTTGGGTCAAAAAAATGAGCTGCAGTAATTTTCATCCTAATCGGATTATAAATATTACCTGTACTCTGTTTAAAATTTAACGTAAACAGACGGACAGACAGGCGGAGGGAAGGTCATGCATAAATCGATTTAGAAAGTGCTTCTATGCATACTCTCAAAAGGAACTATAGGTCTATCTGGTTTTCTTCGCATGTTACAAACATATGCCTAAACCACAGTGCTGTGAAGTGTATAATGAGTCTGCAAATATATTTTTCGCATATCTTCCTTATTTGCCCTATTAGATCAATAGATGTGATATCAGATTAATGCTTAACCCTGGAAACTTTTCCTATTACCTTCCTTTTCACACAAAATAATTTGTCCACTTGAACCTTTAAATATTGACCAATTATATCAAAGGACAAAGGGTATTTTTTTGGTTAGATCCTCTGTGTAAGATTTCGTGACGGTCGATCACAATTGGGCCGTTAGAGTATCAAAAAGTTAAGAAAAAATAAATATAATCGATAATTTCGATTAAGTATAGATATCTTTGGTCAGAAATGAACTTATATGGAAAATTCCTTGACGATTGGTCCATGACTGTGGCCACACGTAGAAGGTCGTCTTAGTTGATGATCGGTATGCTGAAATACATGTTTAGGAACAATATTTCGTGGCATTACAAAGTTATAACATAAAAACATATTTGTACAGGGTACTGGCATTTATATCAGATTTGATATAAAATTCAGATCAAGTGAATGGTTTGGGAACATAATAGGAAGCCAACAAGGAATCGAATTTAAGAACTAAAACTCCTTTCCGTATGAAAAATATTAAATTTAAACCAGTGAGCGGAGCAGTTTAGTCGGACGGGGCCGACCATGTGATACCCTACACAACTTCCACGAAACTATAACTTTCTGTGGTTCTATATTCTGAGCTTGGGAAATATATCGCGATATTTGCGCCCTCTTGACCGACCAGAGGTCAACAAATTTTACAAATATTAAGTACAGCCCCTCTAATCACTTGTTCAGATTCCCTTCACCGTGGGTTGTGTTGTGATGTTCGGCTTTCAAGTTTGGCCTATAGATCGACTCGAAAATAAAAAAAAAAACAAAATTATTATCTGATCATCACCAAAAATTATCTATCAAAGCGATCAGCGCTATATTTCCGCTCTCTAGTGTGGTAATGGGTTACTAAATAATATATGAATACGTAAGCACCTGTAAATATTTATGTGTAAGTCCCGCATCCGAGTACATACGACAATATAATTGGTAACAATTTAAAAGTCAACTCCACTTGAATATACACTCCTCTTGAATATACTATCAACTTTTCGGGTCTAGGACCTTCAGGTGCAAATATATACCCCATAGAATACAAATTTTCTAATTTTTCACACAAAAGTCAGGGTCCAGTTGACCCGCTAAATATTGACCGATGTTTATCAAAACAGGCATACTTTGGCCCAGTCCCCTTCTCCGTGCAAAAATTTGCGGGGTTTGGGTCATAATTGCGGCCTCTGGAGCGACCAGAAAAATCGACAAAAATAAAGTTTTTGGTCCATTTCATCCTCTAAATATTAACCGATCTTTTCCAAAAACAATAGGCGTCTTCATTGGCCAGAACCCATCCTACATGCAAAATTTCGAGAAGATTGGTCCATAACTGTGGCCTGTATCGTGTTTACAAATTATAACGGACAGACGGACGGACACACATGTCTAGATTGACTCAGCTAGTCGATATATGACGATCGGTATACTTAAAGGTGGGTCTAGGACCAATATTTCGCGGCGTTGCAAACTTTTGGGGCTGCACAAATCTATAATACCCTGACAACATAGTTGTGTAGGGTATAAAAAATCCTTATGAAATTTTGCTGATTATTTGCCTTGCCGGATATGAACCGTAGATTGTTGACCCGTTCAGTGGTTTGATAGACACCATCTCGATTTTCGGTATTTTGATAGACTCCCAAAAGGTTTAAATCAATCGGATTGTAATGTGGTATTTTTGGTAAATTACAACATAGGGTCTCAAAATCCATATTGCAGGACAGCGTTTACTAATTTTTAAGATTTCTTCTTGGGGGAGAGCATAAAAATTAGCCTGGTCACAGGGATGGCCAGAGAGACTATTTTTTTAGGTTTTTAACTGTCACACATTTTACATGGATTTGAGTAAATCATACGTAATTTCCAAACTGCTTAATAACAATTGCTATTTTGTCCAAAACCTAATGGTTTTGGGTGGGTTTCCGACCTTTTGGATGTATGTATTATACGTCGGAAATGTGTGTCATTTACGTCACTGTTTCTCTGCCTCTCTACAGCTGTATGTCTCCAACAAAGTACATATTTTTATTATCACTTGATGTCCTTTTTTATTTATCTCCCGTCTTAATTAAATTGCCACATGCTATTTACGCACACACACTCAAACACCACCAATACAAACACATGCAATACAATTTAAACTATGTTTGCAACACGGCCGGTAATTAGTAATTCTGTTACAAATAAGTACGTTGTGTACCTGATTTCAGACAAATATTGGTTTACCACTCCAGTTTCTTGGCTCGGTTGTTGGCCATTGGACATTTGTAAAATTGTTTGGACAGCTAGTTTAACAAGACGCAGCAGCAGTGCCGTTTTTATTGAGCGAGAGAGACATGAACGGAAACTGTAATTAGATCAATGACTGGAACAAATTAGAACAGTCACACAGGACAAAGAAAAAAACACAAGTACATGTTTTATTTTTGGAATTTGCAATGTGGAATAGAAAGAAGGGGACGAAGAGTATTCGATTTCCTTAAGTCCCCATAAAAAAAAATAATCTCAAATCCATGTTAGACATTTAAATGTTGATAATTTTCAATTAAACTCTTGACAGGTAATTCTGGCCTGTAATTTTATTGGAATATGATGGAAAAATTGAGTTGGGTTGTAATAGGAGCGGGTCATGTAACTTGACCAGATTTGTTGGCATATTTTCTATATGAACCCAAAACAAATTGTCGTAGCTATGTCGCAAATTAGAACCTTGCCCTGAATATATGATATCTTGCGTTTTTCATATATAAAAAACCTATTCTTCGTTTATTACAACCATATAACAATTTTCTTCTAATTGTGTTCTGTCTTAAATTTATTCCCTAGCAAAATATACCTTCGTGCAAAAACTTAAAAAAGAAAATTCCTTTAAGTTACAATCCCATAAACTAGCATCGCTCCATTTCCATGTATGTAACAAGCGGAAGACACAAATCCTTGTCTTCTGCTTCATTGTTTCTGCATCATAAATTTTCCCCAAAAACTAAAGAAGAATTTTCCGAAAGTTCTTCTACTGGTATTTTGGCAGTGTTGGAAGTTTTTCAATGCATCCGTAAAGTTAGTTGCATCAGCATGTACGAGTATGTAACGGCAGAGTTCAGATCCCATGTGAATGTGTTCCGACGAACATGAATTTAGATATCGTTAAATGTGTTGAACTTTATTGCAGTTTCATCTAAACTGTTGAAATATCAAGAAAATGGAAATATTTTGACGTGTACTCAGTAAAGTAATATCCTCAATTTGGCTTGTATGCAGATGTACGAAGTGAAGGAAGGCAAAAAGAGCTAAATGTTTCAAATGATAGAATAGAATAATATGTATGGAAGTATGATATGGATATTGTCAGTTTTGAAATGCATATGGAATTAAAGAAATTTTACAAATTATGATGAATATCCGAAATATGTCGTATACCTACAGAAAAAAATACAGTCATCAAAAAAATTAAAAATAAAAGTATACTTTAATAAATCCACGCCTTGTAGTTGACTGACTCCTTGAAAAAATATTCTTTAATAAATCCACGCCTTGTAGTTGACTGACTCCTTGAAAAAAATTCTTTAATAAATCCACGCGTTGTAGTCGACCGACTCCTTGAAAAAATATTCTTTAATAAATCCACGCCTTGTAGTCGACCGACTCCTTGAAAAAAATTCTTTAATAAATCCACGCCTTGTAGTCGACCGACTCCTTGAAAAAATATTCTTTAATAAATCCACGCCTTGTAGTCGACCGACTCCTTGAAAAAATATTCTTTAATAAATCCACGCCTTGTAGTCGACCGACTCCTTGAAAAAATATTCTTTAATAAATCCACGCCTTGTGGTCGACCGACCCCTTGAAAAAAATATTCTTTAATAAATCCACGCCTTGTGGTCGACCGACTCCTTGAAAAAATATTCTTTAATAAATCCACGCCTTGTATTCGACCGCCTCCTTGAAAAAATATTCTTTCATAAATCCACGCTTTGTAGTCGACCGATTCCTTGAAAAAATATTCTTTAATAAATCCACGCCTTGTAGTCGACCGACTCCTTGAAAAAATATTCTTTAATAAATCCACGCCTTGTGGTCGACTCCTTGAAAAAATATTCTTTAATAAATCCACGCCTTGTAATCGACTGACTCCTTGAAAAAATATTCTTTAATAAATCCACGCCTTGTGGTCGACTCCTTGACTCCTTGAAAAAATATTCTTTAATAAATCCACGCCTTGTGGTCGACTCCTTGAAAAAATATTCTTTAATAAATCCACGCCTTGTGGTCGACTCCTTGAAAAAATATTCTTTAATAAATCCACGCCTTGTGGTCGACTCCTTGAAAAAATATTCTTTAATAAATCCACGCCTTGTGGTCGACTGCTTGAAAAAATATTCTTTAATAAATCCACGCCTTGTGGTCGACTGCTTGAAAAAATATTCTTTAATAAATCCACGCCTTGTGGTCGATTTCTTGAAAAAATATTCTTTAATAAATCCACGCCTTGTGGTCGACCGACCCCTTGAAAAAAATATTCTTTAATAAATCCACGCCTTGAGGTCGACCGACCCCTTGAAAAAAATATTCTTTAATAAATCCACGCCTTGTGGTCGACCGATTCCTTGAAAAAATATTCTTTAATAAATCCACGCCTTGTGGTCGACTCCTTGAAAAAATATTCTTTAATAAATCCACGCCTTGTAATCGACTGACTCCTTGAAAAAATATTCTTTAATAAATCCACGCCTTGTAATCGACTGACTCCTTGAAAAAATATTCTTTAATAAATCCACGCCTTGTAATCGACTGACTCCTTGAAAAAATATTCTTTAATAAATCCACGCCTTGTGGTCGACTCCTTGAAAAAATATTCTTTAATAAATCCACGCCTTGTGGTCGACTTTTATTCATTTTGTTGCCATGATATTCTCGAAACAAAAGGCGATCCCTTCAGTAGCTGCACCAGAACTATAGTGATTTTAATGCCACCCATTTAAACCCTTACAAAGTACAAGTTCTAAGGAAGACAAAGACAGAAAGGATTCCACTGAAGGAGGTTATTATAACTTCGGTCTTTGGTTCGCCGGTTGGTTGATTGTTACTGCTGCAGTTTTCTTTGTTGTATTAATAAAGGGATTTTATTGTCTTTTATTGCCTTTTATTTCTTATGATTTGTTCATTCATTCATTGTCTCCTCTTTTGTGTTACTTAATGTCTTTTTTCTTCGTGTTTGTCTTTTTTTATATTTTTGGGATCAAAATTGAACTGAAAAGACAGTTTTATGACAGAGAATATCTTTGGCTCTATACGGGAAGTATTTACGATTGAGCAACATTGTTGTTGTCATATTGTAAGCATAAAGGCATGAAGGACTGACTGGCAGAAAGACATCCAGATAGACTGGTAAATTCCCATTTTTATTTGCAAATATTTATTGTTGGCATTCAAGGTGTTGTACAGTGGATATGAGTTTCTTTTACCTGCACCATTAAATAGGTCAAATAAATCTTTAACAAATAATTTTAAAATTTCTTCGAAAAAAAATATTTTAAAAAAAATATATTATTAAACCAGTTAGCGGAGCAATATAGTCGGACGGGGCCGTCCATACCCTACACAACTGCCACGGAATTCTAACTTTCCGCAGATATTTATTTCGTGATATTTGCACCCTCCTGACCGATTAGAGATCAACAGCATCTCTTCCTTACACTGCTATATTTCCCGAATATTCCCAATATTCAGTACATCCCTTCTAATTACTTATTCAAATTCCCTTCATCATGGCCTGTGTTGTGATATTCGGCTTATAATTTTAGCCTATAGATCGACTCGAAAAAAAAAACACACACAAACAATTGACCATAACTGGAACCTCATGGATTTAACAGCGGTCAGAGCTATATTTCCGCCCTCTACTGTGGTAATGGGTTACAAAATAATAACTGAATACGTAAGCACAGGTACATATTGAAGTGTAACTCCCACATCCGGGTCCATTCGATAATATAATTGGTATCAACTTACAGGTAAACCTCTCATCTTGGATATACTATCAACTTCTCGGCTACATGTCCTTCAGGAGTAAATATATACGCCATAGAATACAAATTTTGTCATTTGTCACACAAAAGTCCGGGTCCATTTGAACCGTTAAATATTGACCGATCTTCATCAAAACAAGCATGCTTATTCTTAGGCCTGATCCCCTTCTCCATGTAATTCACGATGTTTGGACCATAATTGCGGCCTCTGGAGCGACCAGAAAATCAGACAAAAATAAAGTGTTTGGTCCATTTCATCCCCAACAGGGGTCTTCATTGGCCTGAACCTATTTTGCATGCAAAATTTTCGTGATTACAAATTATAATGGACAGACGGACGGACACACATGTCTAGATCGACTCAGCTAGTCGAGATATGACGATCGGTATACTTAAAGGTTAGTCTACGACCAATATTTCAAACTTCTGGGGCTGCACAAAGCTATAATACCCGTTCCTTGAAAAAATGTCATAAAAATTCTTTAAAAAATCGACTCCTTATATGTTCCTGAAAAATATTTATTAAAAAATCGACGCCTTAAATAGTCTTTAAAAAAATATTCTTTAAAAATTGACGTCTTATATAGTCCTAAAAAAAACAGTAAGGAAAATAATAAAGTCGGACTGGGCCGACTATGATACCCTTCACCACTTTGGGTATATTCAACAGATGAATCCTAACAAACAAATGTAAATCAATTTAAAGCAAATATCAATCGGCCACCCGTGGATTATTTGGATACATATCTGAACCAGTAAGGAAAGTAGTAAAGTCGGACGGCGCCGACTATTTGATACCCTTCACCACTTTGGGTATATTCCACAGATGGAATCCTAACAGACGTCGCATTTTTGAAGGAACATTAACATGAAATTAAACATGTCATTCTAAAACCTATACTAAATTTTGGTCAGATATAGAATTGATTCTTACAATGGGACAAAATTATGTAAATAAATTTAAAGCAAAATATCGAAATCTAAACCGATTTCATCTAAACTTGTCACATGTTAGGTTACACTTATTTCAGCATGTTTTTTACATTCGCCACATTTTGAGTTTTTCATTAACTTATAAATCCAAAATTCGTGCAAATCGAAGGATATAAATAAAATCGGACGAAAATATATATGGGAGCTATATCTAAATCTGAACCGATTTTCACGAAGTTTTACACACATCGTTCTACACTTAATTCAGTACGCTATGCCAAATTTCGTGCAAATCGAAGGATATATAGGGACTTTGGTGCACTATCTATTTTCAGGAAATTTAAAACCAATCTTTCTAAACATAATTTAGTACGCTATGCCAAATTTCGTGCAAATCGAAGGACATATAGGGACTTTGGTGAACCATTTACATAAAATCGGACGTAAACATATATGGGAGCTATATCTAAATCTGAACCTATTTTTCCCAATTTGAATAGGGTTCGTCCTTGGACCAAATAAGTGAACTGTGCCAACTTTCATCAACATTGGATCACAAATGCGACCTGTACTTTGTTAAAAAAAATACATGAACGGACATGCATAAATCGACTTAAAAAGTGATTCTATGCAAATGACCAAAAGGAAACATGTGTCTATCTCGTTTCATTTTGCCTGTTACAAACATATGCACAAAGACATAATACCCTGTACCACAGTGAGGTGAAGGGTATAAGAAGAATTTGGTTTAAGAACTCCAAAATACCGAAAATTGGGGGGTACCCTTATATGGGGGCTACCCGAAAAAAAATTTACCTATATTTATAATTTATAGTAGAGAGATTTGCTACCTAATAAGAACTTGACGTACTAAATTACAGTCAATTCGGTCGAAAAATACGATCAGAACTCCCAAAATACCAAAAAATTGAGGGTACCGTTATATGGTAACTACCAGAAAAACTGGACCTATATTTATAATTTTTAGTGGAGTAATTTGGTACCTAATAGGAACCCAATGTACAAAATTTCAGAGAATTCAGTTATAAAACGAGCCCTTATATGTGGGCTATCCGAAAAAATGGACCTTTATTTATAATATTTGGTAGGGAGATTTGCTACCCAATAAGAACTCAAAGTACCAAATTTCAGCGAATTCGGTCGAAAAATGCGATCAAAACCTCTAAAATACTGAAAATTGGGGGTACCCTTATATGGGGGCTATGCGAAAAAATGGACCTTTATTTATAATTTTTGGTAGGGAGATTTGCTACCCAATAAGTACTCAAAGAACCAAATTTCAGCGAATTCAGTTAAAATACGCGCTCAAGAACCTCAAAATACCGAAAATTTGGGGGTACCCTTATATGGGAGCTATGCCTAAACGTGGACCGATTTTCTCCAATTTCAATAGGGTTCGTCCTTGGGCCAATTAAGTGACCTGTGTCAAATTTCATGCAAATCGGATGATAAATGCGACCTGTACTTTGTTAACAAAAATACATGGACGGACGGACAGACGGACATGCATAAATCGACTCAGAAAGTGATTCTATGCATATTCTCAAAAGGAACCATGGGTCTCTCTCGATTATTTTTGCCTGTTACAAACATATGTACAAAGACATAATACCCTGTACCACAGTGTGGTGAAGGTGAAAATATGAGGAGTTTGGTGCACCTATATCTAAACTGAACCGAATTCAACGAGATTTGCCAGTGATTAATTTATATTAACTACAGTTAATTATACAAAATTTTGTAGCAATCGGACAAACATTGGGTCTTTAGTGCACAATTTACATAAAATCGGAAGAAAAACTATAGGGGAGCTATAACTAAATCTGAACCGATTTCCATGATACAAAGCACACATCATTCTAGGCTTAATTAACTACACTATGCCCAATATTTCGAAAATCGAAAGATATATAGGGGCTTTTGTACACCATTTATGCATATTCTCAAAAGGAAGCGTATGTCTATATCGTTTCCATTTATCTGTTACAAACATATGTACAAAGACATAATGGTCCTCTTGGTCCTTCTCGGAGTAAATATATACGCCATAGTAAATATATACGCCATAGTATACAAGTTTTGTCATTTTTCACACAAAAGTCAGGGTCCATTTGACCCGCTAATTATTGATCGATCTTTATGAAAACAGACATGCTTATTCTTTGGCCCCATCCCCTTCTCCATCTCATGTTTTAATATGTTTGGACCATAATTGCAGCCTCCAGATCGACCAAAAAACCCGACAAAATTTAAGTATTTGGTCCATTTCATCCCCTAAATATTAACCGATCTTTACCAAAACAATAGGGGTCTTCATTGGCCAGAACCCACCCTACATACAAAATTTCAAAATTTCTATAACTGTGGCATGTATCGTGTTTACAAATTATAATGGACAGACGGACGGACGGACACACATGTCTAGATCGACCCAGCTAGTCGAGATATGACGATCGGTATACTTACAGGTCGGTCTAGGACCAATATTTTGCGGCCTTACAAACTTTTGGGGCTGCACAGAGCTAAACTAGCCTGACAACATAGTTGTGTACGGTATAAAAATCCGCGCCTAAGTTAGTCCTTGAAAAAATGTTTGTAGAATATCCACACCCTTATTAGTCTTTAAAAAAATATTTTTGAAAAATCCACGCCTTCGATAGTCCTTGAAAATAATATGTTGAAAAAATCTAAACTTCTGGTAGTCCTTGAAAAAAATCCAAGCTTATGACATTTCAGCATTCTGTCCACTGTGACCGACGTCTCCAGATATCAGTAGAAATTCCAATGTGCCCATAAACAATATTAAATAAAATGCGGATAGGTGTCTTAACTAAGTGCACCGGCTGGCTGGCTGGCTGGCTGCAAGTGGAGGAAGTGGAAATGTGCAAATGGCCAAAGGGGATAAAACAAAAGTACATTGTATTTGTTTTATTCAAGTATGTGCTCGAATGAATTTCTTCTTCACAGACTACTGACACATCCTTTCATTTCATTTGTTGTTGTTGTTCCAGTGCATTGGATGCGTATGTCCTTTCTATGTTTAGTGCCTCCATAACCAAACTGTGTATATGCGTCAGTGAAATTTCTGCTATTGTCCTATGGTTTCCATTTGCGATTCTGATGGGTTCTTCGATGTCTGGGGACGGTTAGGCCGGGCGTGTCAAGTCAAAAAGGCATGTCAGTATTTACATGTACTCGTACTTCTCTGTGTCATACTTATAGAGATCAATGGTAAATAACTTTACTTTGAAGTAACTTTGTGAGTGAAGGTGCGGTTGTGTGTATGTGTGCCTGAGTTAGAGTGTGAGTGACTTCTAGCTGGCTTAATGCTTGAATCACTTTGAAGTTTTCCAACGAAAGTTCTCCGTTAAGTTTGCCAAGTGTTGTTTATACTGGCGTTAAAGTTTTTTATTCTGTTGTTGTTCAAGTTGTTGCTAGCGTTGTTGTTGTTGAGACTACACAATGGCGTTGTTATTGTATTTGTTTCTTCTTACAATAGGATCTGTGATTGTTGTTCTTGTTGTTGTTGCTGCGATTCCTTTGAAAAAGTTTTAGGTGTTCCTATGATATTGCCATTCTATTTGTTTCGTTTCGCTCGTGCAAAGGATTCATCATCGCCACCATCATAGGCACAATACCGCCACCACCAAGTTTCGCTGAAAGCCTTAATGAGTGGAACGGATGAAAGAGTTGTTGAACGAACAACTAAAAGCTATTTAAAATATTACATAACAATATATCAAAGTTTTATGGCAATTGTTTGAAAATTACAAAAAAATTTAATACAATAGAAGAGTTATTGTTCTTGCGGAAAGGAGGGTGGGAGATGCGAATATATGTATATGGGGAAGCAATTAAAAGTAAAACAATTTGATTTAGAATAAATGATTGGAATAGAATAAATGTGTAAAATTTAACCAAAAAATATATTTCTGAATAGTGAATAAGTAAAGTCTGTAATAGTAAGTACGTACCGCTGTACACATGGAATTTAAACTTCGACAAATACAGAATTTAGATCATGAGTTTGCAACACATCGAAATTTTGGTCCTAGACCCTTATTATATCGATTTGATAGATTGATTTAGTCTAGTCTAACAGTCTACAGTCACATTTATGGACCGACCGACACAAATTTTGGTATGAAGTGAGGCTCCGACCAAAGGACTCAAATGAATTCTTGGTTGAAAACTGAAAACTTTAATTTCCAAATAAGGTAAGGATAATATTCTATTGAAAAAATATCAAAAAGAGTTTTCAGCAGCATGGTATCGATTCATACTACCTTGTAGCAGCCGTTGTAATGTAGAAACAAAGGTGCGATCTAATACAACACGGAAACTCAAAGTCGAAAAGCTGCAAACACAACGGATAGAAGAAGCCTACTACGCTCAACTTACCCACCTGCTTCACGAAGGCACTCATTGTCCCGATAATAACATAGAAGCAAAAAATTGCCCGAATGGCAAAGAATTGCCCACTCCCTACAGACTACGGCAAAAGCAACACTTAGGTACCAAAGACCACCATCAAGAAACACATGATAAGATCAGGAGTGTCGTAATGCTACTGATGTGAAAACGCAGCGTATAGGGCAACCCTGCAGACAGTAGCAACACGTAATGCAATGGAGAATTATCAGGAGAAAAGGAGAGAGGAGAAACGTATTTTCAGAAAAAAGAAGAAAGAACGTGAGACTGAACAAATCGATATGTACAGGAGTCAGAATGAATTACAAGAATTTCCCGACGAGTAAAACACCAAACATGGAAACCTGGTGACAGATACAAATAGCGTGTTGAGAATCTGGAGGGAGCATTTTGCAAAGCTTCTGGTGTCAAATAGTAACGGTGAAGAAGATACTTCAGAACCAATAAACCTAGCCAAGATGAGGTCAGAATAGCTATTTATCGGCTGAAGAACAATAAAATGATTAGAAACTCAGCATTCTGTATCCCAAAAAGGAGACAAGACGATATGTGGACATGGAATTAGTCTCCTTCCCATCGCATAAAAAGTGTTATCCAGCGTGCTGTGTGAACAACTGAAGCCAATGACATTATTGGTCCATACCAAATCGACTTCAGACCTAGCAAATCCACCATTGACCAGATATTCACACTGCGCTAAATCATGGAAAAGATCCACGAGAAACTCATCGACACATTCCATCTATTCGTCGACTATAAAGCCGCATTTGACAGTTCTATCCGTTCAGAGGTATTTAAAGCCATGTCTGCGTTTGGTATTCCTGCAAAATTAATACAGCTATGCAGTATAACTTTAAATGACACAATCTCAGCAGTTAAAGTCAGAAAGGACCTCTCGAAATCCTTCAGTACCGAACGAGGATTAAGAGAAGGTGACAGTTTGTCGTGTGACCTGTTCAACATACTACTGGAGAAGGTCATACGAGAGGCAAAAGTGAACAGAAATGTCACTTTGTACACCAACAGCATATGTTACTCGTCTACGCCGACGAAATCGACATAATGGTTTGAATTTTGATACCGTCAGTCACGCCAAGCTGTTCAAGGACATCCAGAGAACAACCCTCCGGCCAAGTTTGAAACGTTGGATTGTACACTATATGTGTGGACGCCAGTCATACGTGGAATTTAGAGATAGGAAATCCCCAATGAGGGGTGATATCTCCGGAACTGTTTAACCTCTACCTCTCTGGAATTCCACGCCCACAGGACGGCATAAAGATCGTGACATATGCGGACGATTGCACGATTATGGCGTCAGGACCTAAAATTGATGACATTTGCGAGAGGCTGAACCACTATCTCGTGGATATCGCTGATTTTTTCCGGTCGAGGAATATGCAAATATCCGCCACTAAGTCAACGGCCACACTGTTTACCATATGGACAGCGGAGATGAGGCTATCTTTGGATTTGCAGGTCGAGGCGACCACAATTCCGACCACTAATTATCCCAAGGTTCTAGGGGTCGCATTCGATAGACTATACAAGTCGTCCGCGCATGCCACAGCTATTTGCGACAAAGTCAGGAGCAGAAACAAGGTTCTCAAGTCGCTAGCCGGCAGCACTTGGGGAGCTGATAAGGAAACCTTGTTAACGACTTATAAAGCAATAGGCCGGTCTGTGGTAAACTATGCGGCGCCAGTGTAGTGGAAAAATCTTCAATCCTGCCAGAATGCCGCCCTAAGGACTGCAACAGGGTGTCTCCTCATGACTCCAATAGACCACTTGCATGAGGAGACGAAGATCCTTCCTGTGCGTCAACACAACAAGATGTTGTCGATGCAATACCTGCTTGGGTGTTATAGGAGCAGTCATCCAAACCGCTACCTAATAGGCACCCACCACTCAGGCATATCAGGAAGGATATGCCTGAGAGAGATCTGGATCTGGAGAGAGAGGTCCAGATCAAGCAGGATTGAACAGTATTCACACGGACGGAGTTGAGGAGGCCGTTCAAGAATTTCGCGTGAATACCATCCTCGGAGACCATCCGCCTCTGATAGCTGCAGAATAGCAGCAGCTACCTCGACAAACTAGCGTGGTATTGGCACAACTGAGATTTGAATGGTGTAGCCGCCTCAATTCGTATTGGGCACGAATTGATGGAGAGGTCGACAATGTCTGCCTGGCATGTGGTAACGGACCACATGACACGCTACATCTGTTCAACTGCCCAGCCAAGCCCACTCACCTAACCCCATCTTCGCTCTCGACTCAACCAATACAGGTCGCAGCCTTTCTGAATTTGGAATTAGAGGCAGCACCAGATTAAAGAATATAGAAAATACACAGCAGTACTAGCTGCTACAACAACAACATAATGGGTTGAACATTGCAAGCGAAAGTGGGACTGACAGAAAATGGCAAAAAAAACCAAGCTGATGGTATCAAGGCTCAAGACGTCCAGTAGACTCGGACCAACTGTGGAACTTGCAAACTACAGCTTCGAAGTAGTGAACGATTTTATATACCTCGCTACCATCACACACACAACTCATAACATCAGCTTTGAAAACCGGAGGAGAATAGTGTTAAACAACATATACTACTATGGTCTGAATAAGCAATTCATGAACATTTCCACCTCTCGCCAGACCAAACTCACACTCCACAAGACGCTGCTATTACCCATGCTGTTGTATGGATCTGAGGCATGGGTACTTACGCAAGCAGATAATGCAACTCTTGCAGTGTTTGGGAGAAAAATTCTCCGGAAGATCTATGGTCCGAGGTCCTTTCCATGAACTATACCATATATTCTCGGACATCGACATTATTAGACGGATCGAGCTGCAGCGACTACGTTGACTAGGTCATGTTGTGAGAATGGATGAAAATGCCCCAGCTCAAATGGCATATAAAAGCGAGCCAAAAAACACGCTTTGGATAGGACCCTATGCAGGAAGCTTGAAAAAAAATATTATTTGAAAATTCCATGGCTTCGACAGGTCCTAGTGAAGATAATCATGTGGCCATATAAAATACCTATCGACTTTATATGAAAGGTAATATTTCGAAGGAAAAAAACATTTAGATTCACTATGGAATCTAATTTGCTGATCTTCTACCAAATAATATCTTCTACCAAATGATATCATGCCTTGGATAGTTCCTACAGAAAAAAGCCATTTCCTAAAGATCTTGTATAGAAGAAGGTATTCGTATCTTCTATAGAAGAAGGCATTCGGATCTATAGAAGCAGACCTTTCGATCGTCTATGAAAGAGTTTCTGATTCCCTATCGAATATTACCGTCTGTGATCTAATGGATATATTCTGGCCACTACGTATGAATAGGTTCAATCTTCCATGGAGGAAGAAGAATAAATTATAACCTTCTTCTCGTCGAAAGAATACACTTCAGTTTCATAATAAAGAACACGATTATAATTTCTTCTTCTTAGAATTTCATTCAATTTTATGTTCCAACCTCCAAATTATTGAAAACATTTTACACATTCTCCTTGTATCTTAAATGCAATAAATTTTTAATTCAACGACTTTATAGTAGTTTCAAATTTATAAAAATTACTTTAGTACAAAGGCATTGTCCCCAATACCCTGACCTTATTCACTGTGTGTTTTTCTTTGTGAATGAAATCTTCTCTGGGTTTTTTTCCTTTTTTTTTTTTGTTAAATCTTTAGTATGCTTGAAAGTACCATTTCGTCATACCATTTAGAAAATTCCACATTATGGCTCTTCATGTGATATTACACTTGAAATTTAACGCTAACAAAGCATGACCACAATTGTGTCTAAGGATGGACACATATATGAGAGCACCCAACACACACATAGATTACCCACAGCACACAGATTAGTAAATATTTCAATGTTTACTGACATAGATTTTGTAAATATGTCGACAAACAGCCAAACTCACATATACAGCAGTGTATGTGAACATTCACATAGTGAACCTCTCTCTGTGTTGTCCAGCAGTCACCAAATGACAACAAATCCACAATGTGCTTGTGGTAAGCATTGAATTGACCACAACAAAACAATGGCAACGTTTTTTGTTACACTCAAACTGTAACAAGAGGAGCAGCAACAGCAACTAACCGAAAAAAGTAAATCCATAAATTTTGTGTTCATTGTTCATTTATCTGTCCTCTATTGAACAAAAACAGAAATAGAAATATGGGACATGGATTTATACATTTTTGTTTGGCATACATGGACTAACCGTTTAAAAATTTAAACATATGAAATAGTTGTGGGAGAAATTCCTCATATATTCCTCATATGTATTCTAACAGACGTCGCCTTTTTGAAGGAACATTGACGTGCAATTGAACGAACTTTAATATGTGATCTTTACATATATACAAACCGACTAACATCAATACCTACACATATTATTCTGCAACCTAAGCTAAATTTTGTAAATAAATTTAAAGCAAACTTTACACACGCTATTTGGTATGCTTCACTGTTTAAAATTTAATATCAATCAGGCACCCATTGATTACTTGGTGTACAATTAACATGTTTAGGTCGAAATTATATATGGAAGCTATGCTATATATAAATCTGAACCGATTTCAAGGAAACTTGCCAGAAATTAATCTATATTAACTTCAGTACGGTGTGTTAATCGACATAGCTATGGGTCTTTAGTGCACTCTGAAGCGATTCCAGGAAAAATTGACAAAGTGAGGTTATACAAACTTCAATACAATGTACAATATTGTGTGCCAATCGCCCGAACTTTGGGTCTTTAGTGTACAATTTACATTTAATCAGACGAAAATGTATATGAAAAATATATCTAAATCTAAGTCGGTTTTCACGAAACATAGCACACATCATTCTAGACCAAGTTTAGTGTGCAATGCTTAATTTCGTGCAAATCGAAAGATATATAGGGATTTTGGTACACCATTTATCTTAAATCGGGTGATAATCTATATGGGAGCTATATCGAAATCTGGACCAATTTTCAGGAAACTTAACACACATTATTCTGGACCTAATTCATTACGCTATGTCAAATTTCGTGCAAATACGAGGATATATAGGGACTTTGGTGCACCATTTACATTAAGGGGACCCCACCCACTCTCGGTTTCAAAAAATTTAATTTTTTTATTTTGACTTAATTTGAACCTACACTAATTCAAGAATGTCTCTATAAATTTTCAAGTGAAACTCTCAACAATTTTTAAAGATATAGCCGATTTATTGTGTTAGCATCAGGTGACAGCAAGAGGGCTTCTCAAACTTTAAACGCGTTTTGGCACGATAACTCAAAAACTAATAACCCAATTGATTTCAAACGTTTCTCTGTGAGTGTATAGCTATCGTATGCACTAGAATAAAGCCAATCGGTGAAGATCTTCCTTATTATACCCTACACAACTATGTTGTCAGGGTATTATAGCCTTGTGCAGCCCCAAAAGTTTGTAACGCCGCGAAATATTGGTTCTAGACCCACCTTTAAGTATACCGATCGTCATATCTCGACTAGCTGAGTCGATCCAGACATGTGTGTCCGTCCGTCCGTCTGTCCATTATAATTTGTAAAACCGATACAGGCCACAGTTATGGACCAATCTTAGCTAAATTTTGCATGTAGGATGGCTTCTGGCAAATGAAGACCCCTATCGAACATCGTGAAATTTTGCATGGAGGAGGGGATCGGGCCAAAGAATAAGCATACCTGTTTTGACAAAGATCGGTCAATATTTAGCGGGTCAAATGGACCCTGACTTTTGTGTGAAAAAAGACAAAATTTGTATTCTATAGCGTATATATTTACCCCTGAAGGACATAGACCCGAGAAGTTGATACTATATCCAAGAGGAGTGGTTGACCTTTAAACTAATACCAATTATATTGTTGTATGTGCTCGGATGTGGAAGTTACACCTAAATATTTAAAGGTATCTCCTTATTCGTATATTATTTAGTAACCCATTATCACTCTAGAGAGCGGAACTATAGCGCCGATCGCTTTGAAATGTTCAATGACGTTCCAGTTATAGTCAAGGACAACGCCTATAATTTTCAGTGATGATCAGATAATAATTTTGGAATGAAGTGGACCGAAAACTTAAATTTTTGTGTTATTTTCGAGTCGATCTATAGACCACAAATGAAAGCCGAACATCACAACACAACCCACGGTGAAAGAAATCTGGACAATAGCTGTACTGAATACTCGTAATATTCGGAAAATATGTCAGTGTAAGGAAGAGGTGCTGTTTACTTCTAATCGGGCAAGAGGGTGCAAATGTCACGAAATATTGCCCAGGCTTGGAATAAACATCCGCAGAAAGTTTGATTTCCATGGTAGTTGTGTAGGGTATCGTATGGTCGGCTCCGTACGACTATACTACTCCGCTCACTGGTTTTTTAACTTAGTTTGTGGTCAACAATAGGCAATTTTTCAATTGTTGTGCGAAGTCAATAATCCTAGTTCATACGAGAGCCAGACATGTACTTTTTTAACACCGTTAGAATTTTCGGATTTCGATGTTCCAGTGAGGAGTTATCATGCTCGCCATCAAAAATAGGGTCATTTCTTTGATCACAAAAAACAACAACAAAACAAAAACAATTTTTTTTTTCAAATTATCAAAGTTACAAACCTTAACATGCATTGGTATTGGCTCTAATATATTTTTTGTCCGATTTAATGTAAATGGTGCATCAAAGTCTACATATATCAATTGATTTGCACAAAATTTGGCACAGCGTAATGAATTAGGTCTAGAATGATGTGTGTTCGGTTCAGATTTAGATATAGCTCCCATTTATTTTTTCGTCCGATTTAAGGTAAATGGTGTACCAAAGTCCCTATATATCTTTCGATTTGCACAATATTGGGCATGGCGTACTTAATTGAGTCTAGAATGATGTGTGATAATTTTCGTAGAAATCGGTTCAGATTTAGATATAGCTCCTATATATTTTCTTCCGATTTTATGTAAATAGTGCACTAAAGACCCAAACTTTGTCCGATTGCCACACAATTCTGTACAATGAACTGTAGTTAAGATTTAGATATAGGTAGATCAAACTCCTCATGTTTTTCAGATTGCTTTAAATTGATTTACATAATTTTGTCCCATTGCCAGAAGCAACTCTATATCTGATCAAATGAAAAATTTAGTATAGGTTGCAGAATGACATGTTTATGGATCCGATTTGATTTTACTGGTTCTTCAAACCCGTTTGTTAGGATTCATCTCTTGAATATACCCAAAGTGGTGAAGGGTATCATATAGTCGGCCCAGTCCGACTTTACTACTTTCCTTACTGGTTTTATCAATCCAAATTGTATGTATCTATGTTAATAGAATATTTCGATTTGTAAAAATATATAAGAAACCCCAAATTAAAACAGCCAACGCCAAAAAGGTGATCCACCTCCCAAACAAATCTAAAGTCTTAATGTCACTTATGCAAATGAGTGGCAACATAAGGCGGCATAAAGCCAAAGAATTATTTATTTGAGTCAAGTTATCGTCTAAACTGCCTTAAATATTGGCATGTTATATTAAACAGAAATGGCAGCAACGACAATATTGATTTGGGATAAAATCCCAAATTGATGACAAATTCAATATGAAAAAAAACACCAAATCCTGATGACCTTTAGGCGTTTCGTGCATGCTAAAACTTTGGAAAAATCAATAAAATAAACCAGTGAGCGGAGCAGTATAGTCGGACGGGGCCGACCATGCGATACCCTACACAACTACCACGAACTCTAACTTTCTGAGGATGTTTATTCCGAGTCTGAGTAATATTTCGTGATATTTGCCCCCTCTTGTCCGATTAGAGGTTAACAACACCTCTTTCTTACTTTTTTCGAATATTCAGTACAGTCCTTCTAATTACTTGTCCAAATTACCTTCACGGTGGGTTGTGTTGTGATTTTCGGATTATACTCTACTCGAAAGCACACAAAAAATTAAGTTTTCCGTCCATTTCATCCCAAAATTTTAATCTGATCATCACCGAAAATTGTAGGCGTTGTTCTTGACCATAACTGGAACTTCATGAAAAATTTCAAAGCCATCAGCGCGATATTTCTCCCTCTAATGTGGTAATGGGTTACTAAGTAATATCTGAATACGTAAGCACCTGTAAATATTTGACTGTAACTCCCACATCTGAGTAGATACATCACTATATTTGGTATCAATTTAAAGGCCAACCACTCCTCTTGGATATGCTATCAACTCGTGGGGTCTACATCCTCCAGGAGTAAATATATATGCCATAGAATACAAATATTGTCATTTTTCACACAAAAGTCAGGGTCCATTTGACCCGCTAAATATTGACCGATCTTTATCAAAACATGCATGCTTATTCTCTGGCCCGATCCCCTTCTCCATGCAAAAAATCGCGGTGTTTGGGCCATAATTGCGGCCTCTGGAACGACCAGAAAAACCGACAAAAATTTAGTATTTGGTCCATTTCATCCCCTAAATATTAACCGATCTTTTCCAAAAACAATAGGGGTCTTCATTGGCCAGAACCCATACTACATGCAAAATTTCGTGAAGATTGGTCCATAACTGTGGCCTGTATCGTGTTTACAAATTATAATGGACAGACGGACGGACGGACGGACGGACACACATGTCTAGATCGACTCAGCTAGTCGAGATATGACGATCGGTATACTTAAAGGTGGGTCTAGGACCAATATTTCGCGGCGTTACAAACTTTTGGGGCTGCACAAAGCTATAATACCCTGACAACATAGTTGTGTAGGGTATAAAAAATTAAAATATTTATAAGAGGTAATTTTAAAACAGAAACGGATACTGTGGAATGAACAGATAAATTGAAAAGCTCTTTGTCTGACACTTGGTGGTGCTACGTGAATTAAATCTAAAGGGCTAAGCAGAATGCTCGCGTTGAGCTATCCGTCGCGTTATACGTTATCGAAAAGACAACAACCACAAGGAAACGATAACACAAATGCATATCGTTTCCTTGTGGTTGTTGTATTTTCGATAACATATAACGCGACGGATGGCTCAACGCGAGCATTCTGCTTAGCCCTTAAGAGTTATACTTTTAAAGTCAATCAACATTTATAGGATACGCAAATGACTGACAAAGTTATGACTTCCCTCTTATTATTCGGATTATTTTTTTGGGAAAATTGAAATGAAAATTCGTCTTGAAATCGATGATCAGTAGATTCAGGGTGGTGCACCATTAAAAAGATTATTTAATTTGAATCGTAGAGTGTTGGCCTGGTTCACAAAGCTTCTATTAGGTCCGAAGTCAGCTTTTTCACATAACAGAATGTTTTCTACTTGTCTATGAACTCCATTTTGTATTATGGTGTCAGAATATTGCAAATGGTGTCGAACTGAAATAATTCTCTCAATATGTAATAATATTTCATTACACCACTATGTTGTCAGGGTTTTATAGCTTTGTGCAGCCCCAAGAGTTTGTAACGCCGCGAAATATTGGTCCTTGACCCACCTTTAAGTACACCGATCGTCATATCTCGACTAGCTGAGTCGATCTAGACATGTGTGTCCGTCCGTCCGTCCGTCTGTCCATTATAATTTGTAAACACGATACAGGCCACAGTTATGGACCAATCTTCACGAAATTTTGCATGTAGTATGGGTTCTGGCCAATGAAGACCCCTATTGTTTTTGGAAAAATTTGTCGGATTTTCTGGTCGCTCCAGAGGCCGCAATTATGGCCCGAAAATCGCGAATTTTTAGATGGAGAAGGGGATCGGGCCAAAGAATAAGCATGCCTGTTTTGAAAACGATTGGTCAATATTGATCTGGTCAAATTGACCCTGACTATTGTGTGAAAAATGACAAAAGTTGTATTCTATAGCGTAGGGGAGACTGGGGCACCTTCGGCACATTTTTTAGAGCTCTATATCTCAGTACTTATTCAACATATATAACAACTTTATGGTTGATTATTGTCCTCGGACACTTAATTATAAAAAATAGTACCAAAAAGATATAAAAAATATAGTATTAGTTCAACAATTTTACAGTTTTTTAAAAAAAGTCAAATTCGCCGAATGTGCCCCAACCCGGGGTAGCTTCGGCATTTGATGGGGCACATTCGGCACCATAGTCATAGCCGGGTAATTGTCATCGCTATCAGTCTGGTTGAAATTCTGATCCTCCAAAGGCTCTATTTGGCTTTAATATGCCACACAATGTTTGAATTATAGGGCTTTATTTTCCAGCGGCGGAAGTTTAAATCTCAAGTTCCCATCAGAAATAGGGGTTTTCTATCGCATTTTCGTCAATACAAGCACGTTTGATCTTATATATGCAATTTCGAGCCATATTAAAGGATTAGTTTTAAAGACAAACTCAAAAACATTTTATGGAAATAATATTGCACAATCTGTATATGGCCGAATGTGCCCCACTTTAAAATGCCGAATGTACCCCGAATGTACTTTTTATAGTTTTTTTTTTCATTTTTTTCGATCAATTTTGTAAAAACATTATATTTTTAAATATATAATAATACACATCGTAGTTAATCACTTTTTAATAATATTGTATTAAAAATTTAAAATGTTTTATACACGAAATACTTACGAAATGGAATTGAAATATTACAGAAACATCTATAAAAATACAAAAACCCATATATCTAAATAAGTTTAATAGCAAGAAATTTCAAACTTTGTGTCAGTTATTTATTTCGATATTCGATACCTATGTATCGAAACTAGTCATGTACGGTGAGAGCTTCATATCGAAAACGCGATTGCCGAAGGTGCCCCGATGCCGAAGGTGCCCCAGTCTCCCCTATATATTTAATCCTGAAAGACATATAGCCGAGAAGTTGGTAGTATATCTAAGATAAGGGGTTGGTCTTTCAATTGATGATCGTCGTTTTTTGTGTATTTTCGAGTCGATCTATAAACCACATTTTAAAGCCGAACATCACAACACAAGTAACGGTGAATGGAATCTGGACAAGTAAGTAGAAGGGCTGTACTGAATACTTGTAATATTCGGAAAATATAACGAAATATTGCCCAGGCTCGAAATAAAAATCTGCAGAAAGTTAGAGTTCCGTGGAAGTTGTGTATGGTACCGTGTGGTCGGACCCGTCCGACTATACTGCTCCGCTCACTGGTTTTTTTTTTTTGTTAATTTTACAGTCTTTCTTCCTTCTTAATAAGAGTTCTCGAAAAGTTCTCTTCCACATGATCTAATTCGTGGCCTTCCCCTTCGGCGAGAGCCAGCTTTTATATGCCTTTTGACCTGAGCATCCTCATCCATTCCCACAACATGACCTAGCCAACGTAGTAGCTGCAGCTCGATACATCTGACTATGTCGATGTTCAAAAATAGCTGGAACAATTCATGGTTCATTCGACGGAGCAAAATGGCCCATAGATGTTCCGGAGAATTTTTGCTTCAAACACTTTAAGAGAGACCTCATCTGCTTGCGCAAGTACCCATGCTTCAGATCCATACAAAAGCACAGGTAGTATCAGCGTCTTATGCAGTGTGAGTTTGGTCTGGCGAGAGGTGGCCTTGTTCTTAAATAGTTTACTTAGACCATATTAGCATCTTCGAATTTCACAACTTATGTCATTAGTTTTATTTGTGGCGATACCGAGGTATATAAAATATTTGACTGGTCTAACAATGTCAGTCGTTCACATAGTACGTTGGATAGCACTTTATATTCAATGGGAAGGAGACTTATTCCTCTATAGTTGGCACATATAGTATTGTCTTTTTTTTTGTGCACGGGACACAGGATGCTGATCTAAATTATACTCATCAGCTGGTGCATGCTCCTGACCAGCATTGGACCACCGATCTTGAATAGTTCGGCTGGTAATACATCGGCACCTGCTGCTTTATTGTTCTTCAGTCGGTTAATGGCTACGCTGGCCTCATCTTGGCTAGGAGGTATAGAATTTACACCGTCCTCTCTTATTGGTTCACGGGGTAACTTCCTCACCGCCACTATTTGATAACACAAGCTTTTCAAAATTCTCATTCCAGATCCTCAACATGATGTCTGTGTATGTAACCAGGTTGCCTTCTTCATCCCTGCAGGAGGATGTGCCTGCACCAAAGCCTTCTGTTTGGTGTTTCACTCCTTAGTTAAATTTCCGGACTTTGTTTAGAGTTCTGTATATCTCGAGTTGCTCTCGCTCACGGTTTTCTTGTCCTTTCTTCTTTTTTCTGAAAATATGTTTCTCCTAACTCCTTTTCTACCGATAAATTTATCTCGCATTGCGTTTTGCTTTGTTTGCAGGTTTGCTCTGTACGCTGCCTTTTCAACTCATTACGACATTCCTGATCGTACCAAGGGTTTCCTGATGGTGGTGTTTGGTAGCCTAGTGTTGTTTTTGCTGCAGTTTGTAGGGAGTAGGCAATTCTTTGCCATTGTGGTTCTATATTATTATCGGAGACGAAGTGCTTTCGTCAAGCAGGTGGGTAAATTGAGCGGAGTAGGCCTCTGCTACATGTTGTGGTTGCAGCTTTTGGATGTTAAGTTTCCGTGTTACATTAGATCGCACCTTTGCTGCCACATTAAGACGAGTGTGAACCTTGGTTGCTACAAGATAGTGGTCCGAATCGGCATTCGACCTTCGGATCGATCGGACGTCTTAAACACAGGACATCTATCACAACGTGATCAATTTTGATTTCTCATTGCTTGATTGGGAGAAATCCAGGTGGCCTTGTGTAGAAAGATATAATACACTTTAGAGTTGCCAGCAAAAATTCTTATCACCATAAGTCAGAAACTTGACATATGAAGAATTTGTGCTTTGAATATACGCGCCAAGGGCTGTCATCTCTATATGTAATCAGATTTTTTTTTCAGAATTTAAACGATTTTTCTATTTAACAGTTATTAAAAACTTTGAAAAAATTATTTTTCCTACAGTAAAAACAGCAGCTTATGTTCATCCTTTTTCCAATCCTACCTCACTCCGAATGCTATACAATTACACAACAACCAACGACAGCAAACAAAGAAAAACAAACAAGAGGCGTCCGCACACAAAATTGCACGCAAATTCCCAAACAAAGCTAAACCGCAAACTTCAAACTAAAAACAAGTTCACTGTGAAACTCGTAAATGTGGCACAAAGCCAACAACAAAACCTCAGCATTTGATTGAAACAGAATAATAGTGATTTTTTATGCAAACAACAACAACGGAATATGGCAACAGTTCATAGAATATAAATGCATGCCAGCGAGCGCGGAAGTAAGAGGGGATTCTCCCGCACTGGCTACACAAACAAACAACCCACCGACAGACCAGCAGACCAGTGCAATAAAAACGATGCCACAAACACCTCTAACTGATTGGGATGGGAATAACAAAAAACATCGGCCAGCTGAAGAATGTAAGCCCAAATGAGCCCTTTCATCACATGAATTCGCATGGTGTTTGTGTGAGAGTGTGTGTGTACCAATTCAACTCCCACCGCCATCATCATTCATTCCATTACAATTATATATGGAAAAAAATCACGAAATTTTTTGTTACTGGTTTCCGGTAACGGCTAGCTGATGGAAATTTTGTTGTCTATATGAAAACATATAACCACCAAATGTATACAAGCACACACACACACATATATGTAGCTGCAGAACAAAACTTTGTTTATCCAAATTCAAGTAACGCCCACTTGAAATTCTACCACAACAGACATACATATAATTTAATTGAAATTGTTGCAACTAGGCCTGGGAAACATGACCTGAAAAACATGCCTCAGGCTGAACATGAAACCTAACCTAAAATAGAATTTTGTAAAATTAATGCGATAAATCGATATAGTATGATGTTTAAAATTAACATTTGTATATCAGATTAAAATAAAATTATTACAAATTTCGAGTTTGAAAATCCTTGTATACGACATCTTTTATAACCTTACTATAGGGCAAAGGGTCCTTAATAGATTTTTGGAATTAGTTGGACATCAATTTATAATTCTTAAACCCAAAATGTTTGATCTCAACATTCCCTAATTCTATCTTTCTCTGCATTTCTAGAGCGAACAACAGGTCTCAATTAGTTTATCTGCATGTCCATCCTATGTTTTTGTGGTGGTATTATTCACCCCTCGACGTCGGAAAACTGGAAACACAACAGATAGCACAAGCCTACTCCGTTTAACTTAGTCACCTGCTGCCAAACATCGCCAGCAATATTCCCATGGTGTCGTGGTGCAGGCACGTCCTCCTGTAGAGATGAAGCAGGAAACCTGGTGACCGATACAGACAGCGTGTTTTGGATCTGGAAGGAGTTTCTGGTATCAAATAGAGGCGGTGAAGACGATACCCCAGAACCAACAAGAGATGACGGTATGGAATGTATACCATCTAGCCAAGATGAGGTCAGAATAGCAATCAATCGGCTGAAGAACAATAAAGCAAATGGTGCCGATAGATTGCCAGCCGATCTATTTAAGGCTGGTGGTCAGATGCTGGTCAAAAGCATGCACCAGCTGATCAATACAATTTGGCTAGAGAAATGCATGCCCAATGATTGGAACCTCAGCAACCTGTGTCCTATGCACAAAAAAGGAGACAAGACGATATGTATCGCATATAAAGTGTTATCCAACGTGCTGTGTGAACAACTGAATCCAATGACCAATGATTGGAAACTCAGCAACCTGTGCCTATGCACAAAAAAGGAGACAAGACAATATGTATCGCATATAATGTGCTATCCAACGTACTGTGTGAACGACTGAAGCCAATGGCCAATGACATTATTGGCCACATCAAACCTGGCAAATCCACCTTGGACCAGATTTTCACTCTTCGTCAAATCCTGGAAAAGGCCCACAACAGCCGAATTCGACAGCCTTATCCGTTCAAAGGTGTTTAAAGCCATATCTTTGTTCGGCATTGCTGCAAAATTAATACGGCTATGCAGGATAACTTTAACTGAAACAAGGTATTTTTAACATCTTGCTGAAAAAGGTCATACCAGAGGTAATGGTGAAAATAATGACACTCTGTACACCAAACAGCATATGTTACTCACTACGGCAACGACATCCACATAATGGGTCGAACATTGCGAGCGGTAACAGCCACCCAGAATTGAGAAAGATTCTGCCAAAGTGGGACTGACAGTAAATGGCAGGAATACCAAGCTGATGGTATCAACGCGCAAGACGTCCAGTAGACTCGGACCAACTGTGGAACTTAAGAACTACAGCTTCGAGGTAGTCAAATATTGTATATACCACTGTACCGCCATAAATACAACTAATGACATCAGTTTTTATATTCGGAGAAGAATAGTGTTGGCCAGCAGATGTTACTATGGTCTGAGTAAGCAACTGAAAAGCAAGGCCACCTCCCGCCAGACCAAACTCACACTCTACAAGACGCTGATACTACCCGTGCTGTTATATGGATCTGAAGCATGGGTACTTACGCAAGCAGATGATGCAGCTCTTGGAGTGTTTGAGAGAAAAATTCTCCGAAAGATCTATGGGCCGACGGTAAATATCACCGTCGAATGAACCATCGGACATCGAACCAGCTGATAGTTCACGCAGAAGGGGAAGGCCAAGAATACTATGGAAAGATCAAGTCGAAGACAACATTGCCGAAAATGGTCTTTCAAATTGGAAGAACTGCGCAAAAGACCGACGCGTCTGGAAATCGTTTTAAATAAAACGTGTCTGGAAATCGTAAGTAAATAAAAGTGTTTATTTTGGTTGCTAGGGATGTTAAAAATTAGGATGCACTGTTGTTTTTATGTAAATAGAGACGATATGGTGTTTACAGCTATCCGCACCTGTGGTACTTAGTTCACATAATTTATAAAGACACTTTTTAAATTAATGGAGTAGAACATTCTTTATGCCCTTCACCACACTGTGGTACAGGGTATTATGTCTTTGTTCATATGTTTGTAACAGGCAAAAGGAATCGAGATAGACCCATGGTTCCTTTTGAGAATATGCATAGAATCACTTTCTGAGTCGATTTACGCATGTCTGTCTGTCCGTTCGTCCATGTATTTTTATTAAAAAAGTATAGGTCGCATTAATGATCCGATTTGGACGAAATTTAGCACAGTTCACTTATTTGGCCCAAGGACGAACCCTATTGAAATTGGAGAAAATCGGTTCGGATTCAGATATAGTTTCGTCCGATATTACGTAAATGGTGCACCAAACTCCCAATTTTTCACAGAATTCTGAATTAGGTCCAGATTAATGTCTACGAAGTTTAGTTAAAATCGGTTCAGATCTAGATATAACTCCCATATATAGTTTCGTCCGATTTTATGTAAATGATGCACCAAACTTCTAATATTTGTCCGATTGGGACAACATTTTGCACGTAGTTCTGAATTAGGTCCAGACTGATGTCTGCGAAGTTTAGTTAAAATTGGTTCAGATTTAGATATAGCTCCCATATATATAGTTTCATCCGATTTTATATGAATCATGCACCAAACTCCCCATATTTGTCCGATTGGCACAAATTTTTGCACAGAGTACTGAATTAGGTCCATTCTTATGTATGCGAAGTTTTGTTGGATTCGGTTCAGATTTAGACATAGCTCCCATATATAGTTTCGTCCGATTTTTTGTGAATGATATAAGAAGCTCCCAATATTTGACCGATTGGGACAACATTTTGCACAGAGTATTGCATTAGATCCAGACTGATGTCTGCGAAGTTTTTTTTTTACATCGGTTCAGATTTTTATAATCGGTTCAGTTTTTTATTTGAGTTGCGAAAAGACTGTTCTTCAACGACTAAAAAATTAGCTGCGAAGACTTGCGGCCCTAAAAGTTATTTTCGATTTTTAAAAAAATATCACGAAATAGTTAGAAGATAAAAATCGAATAAGTTATGCATACCATTTAATGGGAAGGAGAATAACTGATTCAAAACATAATAATCATCGGAAGCGGAGATATAGTAGACAATTAGATTTGAATTGTCGAACGGACGAAATATCCAAACAACTGCTGATTTTCTTCAGACAAGTCTATGAAGCGCAGGTCAATATATTCCAACTATTAGGAATAAGGGCTTCGATTTTCGCTTTCGTCGGTACATGACCATGTGTCAAGAAAAACAATTTAATATGAGGACGTGAAAATGTTATATATTTGGCCGGGTCAAACTTTTGAACATTCAAAATATTTAAAATCTGTGGTGACTTTTATATGGATACTATGGTATTGCAGCGTGAGTAAATCAATAGTTTCTGTGATGAAGTATTTTATTCACCAGGAATCTGGAATGCCAAAATGCAGCCACTTAGATAGAAACCAGTGAGAGGAGAGCATAATCGTATGAAGCCGACCATATGATATCCTACACAACTATTACAACAACCTATCTTTCTGCGGTTCTATATTCTCTTTATCGATTATAAGTCAAAAGCTTCACTTTCTAACGCTGGCATACTTTCCAAATCTTGTTTTTTCGAGGTGAATATTTACGCCTTACTCATAAAGTAAACATTTGGTCACTTTAGGAATATTGACGGATCATCATCTAAATAGCCATTCTAAGCATTTTGTCAGATCACCTTCACCGTGTAAAATATGTGATCTTCTGCAGATAATAATGATCTCAAAATCGCCGGAACTTAATAAAAAATTCTACTAAACAATATTAAAACACATATACTCCTATAAATATTTGCGTATAACTCCCACATCCGAGTACATACAACAATATAATTGGTATCAATTGAAAGGTCAACCACTCCTCTGGCAAATACTATCAACTTCTCGGGACCGTCCGGTGTATACTTTTCACGTGCTAAATATTGACCGATATTCATCAAAACTCTCAAGCATATTCTATGGTCAGAACCCTTTCCCTGTGTAAAATTTCGTGATGTTCGGATCCTAACTGTGGCTTTAAAAGCGACCAGAATACCATACAAAAATAATGTTTTGGTCCATTTTATCCCCTAAATATTAACCAAAACAATAGGGGATCTTCTTTGGCCAGAACCGAATCTAAATGCAAAATTTAGAGACGATGGGTCCATAACTGTGGCATGTATAGATTTTATAACAGAACCAGATATGTAATGTTTCTAATTGTGTTGGAAAATTTAAATTCTAATCACGCCCGCCATCGAAAATAATGACTTTTCTTCAATTACAAAAATCAACAAACAAGACAGCTACAACAATATTTTGTCAATTCATTTTCCTCTGCTTTAAGTCTTCAAATCCATGTAGCAAAGTTACAATTCTTTAACATAATGCAAGCTCATTTACCAACTGGTGGAAAAGTATCGAGATTTGAAATCAAGGACCTAACCAAAAAGATAAATCTCTAACCCTACCAAAGGTCGATGAACTTAAGGTTATGATTTATGTTCATTTCAAGGCAATATCGTCGATATTGTATTGAATACGAAACTAACATTAAATGATTGAAAATATTTCACAAAAAAAGATAACGTTCGTTCACATATTTGTCATCCTTGCCACTTCTCCTTCTTTCCAAAAAAGTAACTCATTTTCTTTAAAAGCAAAAAAAAACACGAAAATCGAACAAAGTGAAGAACGTTAATAAACTTTATCTGCACCACTACTACTTAAATGTCATAAATTATAAGTTTCTTATGGAAAACTGAATCGCAAAAATAGGAGGCAAAGCGAAAATATAAAACTCCACCCAAATGACAGCCTCCATCGAATAAAAGAGTGTAAAATGAGAAAACTGAAATTGGTAGTAATTTATCATGCAGTTGTTAATGTTGGTGTATATATATAGAAATGTGTGTGTGTGTGTGTGTGCGACGCTGTCTCCACCATCTGTCACATCTTCAGTAAGACGAGAAAAAACAGAAAAGAGAACGAAAATAAGGTCCTTTCAAGTATTTTTGTGTATGCGGTCATCTTTCAGACCGCCTTTACATCACATGGAACATCCATCATAAGTGAATGATGGGTTAAATTGATTATAGCTTATCAGACGGTTCGGTCTTAAATATCGATGCGATGAATGTCTTGTAAATGTGAAGAGATGATGCTATTTATTTTATTTTCAATTCAGGGGGGTTACTCTGTATTGCGTTGCGAAAGCAAGTGCGATGCGAAAGCTAAATGCGTTAAGAGTACAATTTGGTACTCTGTAACGCTCACGCAAACGCATTCGCAAACTAAATCAAAAATAGGGCAACACTGTCGCCACAAAGTAAACAGTAACGAAGAATGACAAAAGGAAACGTCAAAAAATTTTAAATGAAAACATTTTTTTGTGTGGTACGAGTGTTTTTTTAAACAAAAATGATGAACGAATTAAAAACAAAAACAGAAATTTATGAGATCGATCAAATATACTCTCCCTAAGTGACCACGGGTATTAAAATAGAAGTACGAATTATGTGACAAACATTTTCAAATATTTAATTTTTATAGATTTATACAAAATTTTCGTCTCAATAGAGATTCGTTTATGTATTTATTAAACGCTCGTCTTTCCAAATAGATCCACAACAATTCCAATCCCAATAAAAGAGGCCGCTGCTTTGAAATTGCTTGGACAAGGTGGTTATCAACACCAACCTGTAAATATGCACACATAGTTTCACATTTATATATAAAAAATATAATACATTACTTTTTCCAACCACCGACATCTTTTACAGGAGGTCAATTTGAATTGAGGTCATCAGACAGTTTTGTCCACAAATTGTTGGCGCGTTGTTTCGCATTTGAACTCTGCAACTGTCCCTTTGCCAAATCACTGTGTTGCCCCATAAAATCTACTTAAGTTAGGAACTGACGTTGCTGAGTCTGCAACTGTGACTTTTTTGCCTTTTACTTAAAATAATTTACAATTTATATAAAAACCAGTGAGCGGAGCAGTATAGTCGGACGGGGTCGACCATACGATACCCTACACAACTACCACGAAACTCAAATTTTCTGCGGATGTTTATTCCAAGCCTGGGCAATATTTCGTGATATTTGCACCCTCTTGCCCGATTAGTGGTAAACAGCTCCTCTTCCTCACACTGACATATTTTCCGAATATTACGAGTATTCGGTACAGCTATTGTCCAGATTCCCTTCACCGTGGGTTGTGTTGTGATGTTCGGCTTTCATTCGTGGTCCATAGATCGACTCGAAAATAACACAAAAAATTAAGTTTTCGGTCCACTTCATTCCAAAATTATTATCTGATCATCACCGAAAATTATAGGGGTTGTCCTTGACCGTAACTGGAACCTCATGAAACATTTCAAAGCGATCAGCGCTATATTCGGCTCTCTAGAGTGATAATGGGTTACTAAATAACATACAAATACGGAGATACCTGTAAATATTTAGGTGTAACTCCCACATCAGAGCACATGCGACAATATAATTGGTCTTAATTTAAAGGTCAACCACTCCTCTTGGATATAATATTAACTTTTCGGGTCTATGTCCTTCAGGGGTAAATATATACGCTATAGAATACAAATTTTGTCATTTTTCACACAAAAGTCAGGGTCCATTTGACCCGCTAAATATTGACCGATCTTTATCAAAACAGGCATGCTTATTCTTTGGCCCGACCCCCTTCTCCATGCAAAATTTCACGATGTTCGGGCCATTATTGCGGCCTGTGGAGCGACCAGAAAAACCGACAAAAATTTAGTATTTGGTCCATTTCATCCCCTAAATATTAACCGATCTTTCCCAAAAACAATAGGGGTCTTCATTGGCCAGAACCCATCCTACATGCAAAATTTCGTGAAGATTGGTCCATAACTGTGGCCTGTATCGTGTTTACAAATTATAATGGACAGACGGACGGACGGACGGACGGACGGACGGACACACATTTTATACAGATCGACTCAGCTAGTCGAGATATGACGATCGGTATACTTAAAGGTGGGTCTAGGACCAATATTTCGCGGCGTTACAAACTTTTGGGGCTGCACAAAGCTATAATACCCTGACAACATAGTTGTGTAGGGTATAATAAAAAAATTAATTGAGCTTACTTATATGTTTCGCTTCCTTTGCGTTTGCTATTTTGTTAACGCAAGATATTTGCGCTTAACGAACGAGTTTGACATGCGTTTTCGTATTATAGAGTGCGGTGATGCCACATTTGCGTAAACTAGATGCGAAAGGAGATACGAAAACGAATTAGAGAGTACCAATTTCGCGATGCGTTAAAATTTTTCTCACGCATCGCAATACAGAGTAACCCCCCAGTTGTTAATGGAAAATGGGAGATTGCACATGTACGACACGTGTGATGGATAAAGGTGGCGTATACGTAATTATACAGATGCATACATAATGTATACGGCCTAGTGCACCATTTACAATAACTAACTAACCCTTGTTTCATTCAATGAAGGGGTTGACCATTTTAAAGGGTACTAGACATCTGTCAAACACAGTTGTTAAATCTTACAAAAATGCATTTGGAAAAAATGTTTTATTAGATTTACCAACCCCCCCTTCACGATTTCAATTTTTCAAGATTTTCAATGGGCTGGTAAATCAATACCAATGCTTGTTAAGGTTTGTAACTTTACACGTATATGATTGAAGATTTAAAATAGAAGAAAAATAATTTACAAACAATTTATGTTGTTGTTTTGTTGTTGTTTTTTGTAATTAAAGAAAAGTCCTTATTTTTGATGGCGGGCATGATAACTCCTCACTGGAACATCGGAATCCGAAAATTCCAACGGTGTTAGAAAGAGTACATGTCTGGCTCTCGTATGAACTAGGATTATTGACTTCGCTCTAAAATTAACAAAATGGCGGACCTTTGAAAAAATATTTTTGGTAAATCGCCAATTTTTTACCAAAACCAAAGTTAAAAATAAGGAAGATCTTCACCGATTGGCTTTATCCTAGTTAATACGATAGCTATACACTCACAGAGAAACGTGTAAAAATTTGAAATTTATTGGGTTATGAGTTTTTTGAGTTATCGTGCCCGCCATTCGCAAAAAATTTGTAGAAAAAAATGTGTTTAAAGTTTGAGAAGCCCTTCAGCCGTCACTTGATGCTGACACAATAAATCGGCTATATCTTCAAGACTTCTTGAGATTTTCATTTGAATTTTTGTAGGGACATTCTTTAATTAGTGTAGATTCGAATTATATCAACAAAATTTTTGACCCCGAGAATGGGGGGTCCCCTTAAATAGCACACTTCTATATATTGTAAATAACATAAAATAAAACTAAAATAGCGGACTTCATCTTAGAAATTTGTTAATTTGAATCAAATTTTAACGTGTCTACTTATTCTAAATATTATCCCTATTGATCGGTTTGTTTGGCGATTATCGTTTTTTATCACAAAACGTTTTTAACCATTGTATTTTTCAGACGAAATTTGTATAATATCAGTACATAATGGAAATGATTTCAGAGTTTAGAAATGATTTCAGAGTTCAGAAATGATTTCGAAATATCGTCTAGATCTCAGAATTGAATATATATCGAAGTTAATGATTTCTGAAGCATCAACATATTCATATTTAATTTTTACTGCATTGGGAAACATTGCTTGTGCGAATGTCTTACAGTGCTAAGTTTTATAAAGTGTGCTAAGTTTCATAAAAATCGGTTCTGATTGAGATATAGCTTCCATATATATTTTCGTCCAATTTTAAGTAAATGGTACACCAAAGTCCCTATATATCTTTCGATTTGCACGAAATTTGGCATAGCGTACTGAATTAAATCTAGAATGAAGTGAGCTAAGTTTCCAGAAAATCGGTTCAGATTTAGATATAGCTCCCATATATATTTTCGTCCGATTTAATGTAAATGGTGCATCAAAGTCCCTATATATCTTTCAGTTTGCACGAAATTTGGCACAGCGTCCTGTATTAAGCCTAGAATGATGTGTGTTAAGATTCGTGAAAATCGGTTCAGATTTAGATATAGCTTCCATATATATTTTCGTCTGATTTTAGGTAAATTTTGTACATCTTATATATATATATATATATATATATATATTTCAAACGGGTGTCGGATTGAGGTTAAATTTGGAAGAGTGCGGCCTACCGAATTTGGTGCACGCTATTCGGTAGGCCGCACTTTATTCTAAATTTATTTACATAAATTTGTCCCACTGTACTCAAATGACACTAAACTTGCCAGAATGAAATGAAATTTGGCATAAGTTCTAGAAAGGCATAAATATAACATTTTCAAGTTCGTATTATTTCATGTCAATGTTCTTTTCAAAAGGCACAGCCTGTTAGGAGACATATTTAGAATATACCCAATGCAGTGAAGGGTATCATATAGACGGCTCAGTCCGACTTTACTACTTTTCTTACTGTTTTTTTATACCCTTCACCACACTGTGGTACAGGGTATTATGTCTTTGTGCATATGTTTGTAGCAGGCAAAAATGATCGAGATAGACCCATGGTTCCTTTTGAGGACATGCATAGAATCACTTTCTGAGTCGATTTATACATGTCCGTCCGTCCGTCTGTCCATGTCAAATTGTAAACAAAGTACAGGTCGCACTTATGATCCGACTTGGATGAAATTTGACTCAGCTCATTTGTTTGGCCCAAGAACGAGCCCCATTGAAATTGGGAAAAACCGGTTCAGATTTAGATTTTCGTCCGATTTAAGGAAAATGTCGAACCAAAGTCCCTATATATCTTTCGATTTGCACGAAATTTAGCACAGCGTAATGAATAAGGTCTAGAATGATGTGTGCCAAATTTCGTGAAAATCGGTTCAGATTTAGGTATTGCTCCCATATATAGCATCGCCCGATTTTAGGTAAATAGTCCACTAAAGTCCCTGGAAATTTGGCACAGCTTAATGAATGAGGTCTAGAGTTATGTCTGCAAAGTTTCGTGAAAATCGGTTCATATTTAGATATAGCTCCCATATGTATTTTCGTCCGATTTAATGTAAATGTGCACCAAAGTCCCTATATATCTTTCGATTCGCACGAAATTTGGCATAACGTACCGTCTGCCAAGTTTCGTGAAAATAGGTCAAGATTTAAATATAGCTCCCATATATATTTTCGTCCGATTTAATGTAGGTGGTGAAGGGTATCATATAGTCGGCCCGTCCGACTTTACTACTTTCCTTACTGTTTTTTACCCTACACAATTATGTTGTCAGGGTATTAATGAATTGGGTCTAGAATGATGTGTGCAATGTTTCGTGAAAATCGGTTCAGATTTAAATATAGCTCCCATATATATTTTTGTCCGACTATATGATACCCATATAGTCGGCCCGTCCGACTTTACTACTTTCCTTACTGTTTTTTTTTACCTTACACAACTATGTTGTCAGGGTATTATAGCTTTGTGCAGCGCCAAAATTTGTAACGCCGCGAAATATTGGTCCCATACTCGCCTTTAAGTATACCGATCGTCATATCTCGACTAGCTGAGTCGATCTAGACATGTGTGTCCGTCCGTCTGTCCATTATAATTTGTAAACACGATACAGGCCACAGTTATGGACCAATCTTCACGAAATTTTGCATGTAGGATGGCTTCTGACCAATGTAGACCCCTATTGTTTTTGGAAAAGATCGGTTAATATTTAGGGGGTGAAATGGACCAAAACTTTATTTTTGTCGGTTTTTCTGGTCACTCCAGAGGCCGCAATTATGGCCCAAACACCGCGAATTTTTGCATGGAAAAGGGGATCGGGCCAAAGAATAATTATGTCTGTTTTGATAAAGATCGGTCAATATTAAGCGTGTCAAATGGACCCTGACTTTTGTGTGAAAAATTACAAAATTTGTATGGGGTATATATTTGCACCTGAAGGTCCTAGACCCGAGAAGTTGGTAGTATCTTCAAGAGGAGTGGTTGACCTTCAAATTGATACCAATTATAGTGTCGTATGTACTCGTATGCGGGACTTACACATAAATATTTACAGGTGCTTACGTATTCATATATTATTTAGTAACCCATTACCATACTAGAGGGCGGAAATATAGCGCTGATCGCTTTGAAATTTTCCATGAGGTTCAAGTTATGGTCACCGACAACGCCTATAATTTTCGGTGATGATCAGATAATAATTTTGGATGAAGTGGCCCAAAAAGTTATTATATGGTGTTTTTTTCGAGTCGATCTATAGGCCAAAATTGAATTTCTCGTTTAATATTCAATATATTAGTTTCAAGGCAATATCAATCCAATTGAAAAAATAAAATATTTTGAAAATTTTCAATAACTGACAAATGAGGGCTTTAATGTGTCCTGATATTTGTGTTTAATTTTCTGTATATTAAAGTTCATGCTAACCAATTTTCGAGGGTTATTTTTTTAAAAAAACATGGACAACCTGCTAACATAGTCCACCGATTTCAATTGGTATTAAATGTTTTCATTTAATACGTAGTTGACATATTAATTCGCGGCATCATACGACGAGGTTTTGTTCTCTTTCCAGTTGAGGGCATGGATCCTTACATTAGTTCCAAAATTTACGTTTCTCAAAAACGTTTTACTTTTATTTCTTGTATCTTTAAAAAAATATTTCAAGGTATCACTAATTTAAAATATTTTTTTTATGACAGGATTTAGAGAGATGACATGCTAAATTTTAATATTTTAACAACTCCCATGTGGTGCATTCAAAATAACTCGATACTTAATTCGCGGCTTAGGTTTCGGCATATATTTGCAAACCCTCAAGTTTTATTTATCTAAAAATGTATTTGGTTAATTTATTTTTTATGGGATTTAGAGAGATAATCGGAAATGTTAATATTTTTACATGACACCTTTAGGTAAGGTTACGGCATATATGCAAACCCATTATTTAACGTATCGGTCATTTATATTCGAACTCTTATTCAAAATACCGTATTTCTTCTTCTCTAAATTTTCTTTAAACTGTTTTCTCTACAAATCTGCAGAATTTGTTGTGTAAACAAATAATAGGATTTGAATTTTCAAAAACTAAAGAAAATGTGCTTTATTTAATATAAACATTGCAAAAATCTTGTTGTTGTTGTTGCCGTCCTCTTGATTATACAGCACGTAACAAATGAATACTGGTCGCATTTGGTCAGCACGCAGCAAATGTCAACAAATACCAGTGTTAAAATGACACAGAAGCCAACAATGAAACTAAACAACAAACAAATAATGACAACAAGGTAAAGAATCAACCCAGCTTCGAAGAAAAAAAATGATTTTTTTTCTATCCAACCATATGCTGCCCAACTGAAAGTAAAGAAACTTTGAAATATTTTCACTTTTGCTGTAAAGAAACGAAAACTATTTTAAAATTCAAAATGTGTCATGGCCTTTATCAGCTTCTATCACTGTGATGGAATTTTTAAAGGGTTTGACCTTTTATAACAACAAAGTTGCAAACTAAACTGTGTCGTTGGGTCGAAAAAAGTAGAAAAAAAATACTACAAAGAAGCTAAAAGAAAAATTTCTTGTTTAGAAAAATTTGTTGTCAGATGCACTTGAAGGGTTTCAAAAAGTGGACACTAACGCTAAATGCTTGAGATATGGCATCAACATAGATGTGGGTGTGTGTGTGCTCTGGTCAATCGAGTTGAAAATATGGCTGCACAGAAATAAAAAGAAAACATCCAACGGAAACAAACTCCTGTCACTAACACAAGGGTAACGAAGTGGACAATAAAATTAAACACTGAGGCATGAACACCAATACAGGGATGTTGTTTAATCATACTGAAAGTATGTGATGCTTTTGGCATATACATTGTTCTTGTTATTGTTGTGGCATCTCGTTCTAAGAAATGAATGAAGAAGATAGTTTCTTTTAATATTGCTTGAAAGAAACAGATTGAAGATTTTTTAGATGTTATTGGAATGATTTAAAAGATTCTGAAATTCAATAGAAGCTCATATTTCGCCACGAATGAGTTATTTAGATTCTATAAAAATTCTTGTTACATATTTGTAGGGATATAATTACATCCAAAGCGATTACACGCCGTTTAAAATTGTTAGGTTGCATCCAGTATGTCCAATCTTGATTTCAAATTTAGAGGATTTTCAAATGGCAGGTATATTATTATAAATTATTTTCACGATATATATATGGAGTGTTGAATGATAAGAATCCCACTAAGTAACATAGAAAAGTCGAACGGAACTGACCTCCCACCACTATATTCAAGAAATGTCCTTAAGAGACGCGTTCAAACAGATGTCTCATTTTTGAAGCACCCTTAACATGAAATAGGGCGGAATTAAATATGTGATGAGTATTTGTAAATATGGGCCAATTTAAAGCAAACTCGTGGTAGGGCATTTATTTTCATAGCAAATTTTAGTTGCTTTAGTTTTGGCCACCAATTTATTTATAAATTTTCACGATTTTTAATTACATTGTTTCATTCATTACATTTCATCATATTTATATACACGTACATAAGAATCGTATTTGTTTTGTTTATATAATTATCTGGTAAGCCATTAAATAAATCCCATAAACATTATTGTGTGTTCAGTTTAGTTATATGCTGACGTCTTTTAATTATGATAAAGGGCATAGAACAACAATGATTAAATAAAGAAAAAAACAAAAAATAAATTATATTTTCATATAAGGTATCTTCGATATACCCTACAATACGTTCCGGGTACTCAGCAAAAAAAAAAAATATATGTCAAAATAAAATACAAGGGCTTATTGAATAATTTTTTAATAACTCGTTTGGTTTGGAAAATAAGTCATATAAAAACCAGTAAGGAAAGTAGTAAAGTCGGACGGGGCCGACTATATGATACCCTTCACCACTATGGGTATATTAAACAGGACTATTAGCATGAAATTGGATGAAATAAAATATGTGATATTTATCTAAATGTGAACCTACGAAGATCTATCCATAAAGTTTGTAAATCGACTTCAAACAAATATAAATAGGTCATCCGTTGGGCTATATCTGTACTTCTAGAAAACGCAACTACATAATTCTATGCTCAATTTTGTACGTTGATGTCAAACTGACTAACATGAGGAGTTTGATGCCCAATTTACTGGAAATCGGGCGAAAATATATATAGAAGCTCTATCCAAATATTAAGCGATTTCAAACAAACTTGTCACAGGATAGGTTGTACTAATTTCATCATTCTAGACCTAAATGATTAGGCTGTACCAAATTTCGTGCAAATCGAAGGATATATAGGGACTTTGGGGCACCATTTACATGAAATCGGAAGAAACTATATATGGGAGCTATATCTAAATCTGGACCGATTTTCACGGACATGGCAGACATCATTATAGGCCTAAATGACTAGCCTGTACCAAATTTCGTGCAAATCGAAAGATATATAGGGACCGTTTACATTAAATCGGTTAAATATATATATGGGAGCTATATCTAAATCTGAACCGATTTTTCCCAATTTCAATAGGGTTCGTCCTTGGGCCGAATAAGTGACCTATGCCACATTGCATCCAATTCGGATCATAAATGCGACCTGTACTTTGTTTACAATTTAACATGGACAGACAGAGGGATGGACGGACGGACATGCATAAATCGACTTAGAAAGTGATTCTATGCTTATTCTCAAAAGGAACCATGGTTCTATCTCGATTATTTTTGACTGTTACAAACATATGCACAAAGACATAATATCCTGTACCACAGTGTGGTGAAGGGTATAAAAACAGTAAGGAAAGAAGTAAAGTCGGACGGATAATATCCTTTACCACTTTGGGTATATTCAAAATATGTATCCTCACAGACCTCGCATTTGAAGGACCAATAACATGAAATTGGACTAAATTAAATATGTTATGTGTGTATATATGTGAACCGGGTTAACCCTACGATCAATACCCTCCACATATCGTATATTAAGTTTGTTTTCCGTTAATAACTCACCGAAATTATCATTTCCGACCCTATAAAGTATATATTCTTGATCAGAGTAAAATTCTATGACTATGCCTGTCTGTTGTAATCACTCTGGCCTCTAAACAATTGAGATATATCACCTAAATTTTGCAAAGAGTTGTATTTTTTCTGCAGACAGGTCGAATTCGAAGGTGAGCTATATCGGTCCACGTTTAGGGTTCTTGAGCGCGCTCTTCAATCGAATTCGCTGAAATTTGGTACAATATTGGCAACCAAATGTCTACATGTGAAGGGTTCTTATTGGCTACATTAATCCACACACATGTCCTAGGTAACCTCTGGCAAATTCCATTTAAGTAAGGCAGAGGAAATTGTTGGAAATTGGAAATGTGAATCGATCGTCCTAAGTTTTTATTTTTGGTGCACAATTTAATAAAAATTGGACGAAAAAATATATATAGAGCTATATCTAAATCTAACCGTTATTCACCAATTTCGATAGGGTTCGTCCTTGGGCCAAATAAGTGACATATGCCAAACAAAGTACAGGTCACAATTATGATCCGATTTGAATGATTATTTAGCCCATGAACGAAACTTTTTGAAATTGGAAAAAATCGGTTCAGATTTAGATATATCTTCCCTATACATTTTCGTCCGATTTTATAAAAATGGTACACCAATCCACCATTTCTTTCGTTTGAGACGCAATTTAGTATAGCGTATTGAATTGAGTATAAACTGTTGTATGTTAAGTTCTGTTGAAAGCGGTTCAAATTTAGATATACAGTCGAATCCGCTTAATTGAAAATGCTAAAATCCAGTGAGTTTGTTTCAATTATCCGAGATTTTCAATAAAGCGAAGTCCGGATAATTGTTATATGTTTCATTTAACCGAAGTTCGGTTAATTGAAAAGAGTTTTAATTAAGCGATCTGAAATTCAAATAAATAAATTCTCCGAAACAATCCACATTTTTATCAAAAATACTATCTTTATATTTTCCAAATTAATTCCATCACTCAGTTTATGACAAGCTGCATTGTCCACAAAAAGAAGCACTTTCTTCCAAATAGCTTTAAACTTAGAGTCCAGCTCCTCCATAATGTTGGTCCATATATTGGAAGTTGTCCATGCTTTTGCGTTAGCAAAATATTTCACAGGAATTGGAATTGATTTTTTTCAAAACAGCGTGGAGATTTAGATTTCCCTATTGAGAAAATGAGCTTGTCAGTGCCAGTGGAGTTTGTAACCGACAGAAGCGTAATTCGATTTTTGGGCAGTTTTTTCGAGAATATGTTTATGATTTTTTAGCCAATGTTCTTAAAGGCAATGCTTTAAAAAAAAGCTATCTCATCGGCAATGTATATTGCATCTGCCGGGTATTCTTCAAGGTATGCAGGTAAGATATTTTGCAACCAACCACTTGCTTACTCCGTATTTGCCGTGCACCTTTTTAAATTGGATATTTGCTCACTTCTTCCACCTTTCCAGCCATCCATTTTTTGTACAAAATCAGCATTAAGTTTTTCGACAAAAAACATATTTTTCCAGCAATAGGGGTCCAGTCAATGTGGCTTGTTTTTATCGCATTCGATTAAATCACACAAGAAGAGCATCTTCGACATATTCCTAAAGATTCTGGTCGTTCCAGATTTTAATTTCTTTAAATTTTCTATTTTTTTTTCTTAAAAGTAAGGCAAATGTACTTGTTTGCTGATCCATAAAACAAACATTTGTTCAATTTAAAGAATTCATATAACTTCACTGAATTTGTTGTTTACCTTTTTGGAAGACATTCAAAAATAAAAATAATTTTAAGTTAGTTTCACTTTACATAAAGTATTGCATAGCGTATTGGCTGGAAATCGAAATCAGGCTTAGAAATAGCTTCCATATACATTTTCATCCGGTTTCATATAAATGGGGTATAAAATAACTAAATTTTTTCCCGATTGGGAGGAATTTCTTCTCAACGTACCAAATCGAACAAAGAATGGTGTATTTTGGACTTTGTAAAATATATTCAAATGTATATATTTCAGTTTGAGTTCATGCAAATTGTGCACCTTTGTACATCACAAACTTAATTCCGCCCGATTCCACATTAATGGTCGGTCCTCCAAAGATGTTACAGAATATTGTACATGTCGGTGGCATAGGGGATGATAGATACCAACCAACGGCTCTGATTGGCTTTAACATGACGAAGTCCAGGCTTATCTTGGTCCCTCTTTCATCTCAATTGTAGACACTGACCTCCCCGCGGTGCCACTCAAATCATCACCCGATGAAATAGTGAGCTAATATGTGCCGCGAGTTCACCCATAAGAACTATAAAAAAATGGGTTGAGGCGTCGGGTTAGTTGCCCACTCTCGGAAAACCCTACCTACTATGAAAAAGCTAAGAAAAAGAAAACCAAACCCCCCTAATGTTGACGACCCCCGCAAACGTATAAAGGACCACGATCTACGAATCTGCACTTGGAATGTGCGCACGTTGTACAGAACAGGCGCAGTATTCGCTTTGGCGGATATACTCAAGAAGTACAAAGCCGATATTATTGCCTTACAGGAAATGCGATGGAAAGGGACTGGCGAAAGTAAATCAGACGATTACGCCCTGTATTATAGCTGCCATGAAACGAGACATGAATTTGGCTGCGGATTTATGGTTAACAGAAGAATAAAAGACCTTGTCTCCAGATTCACTCCAGCGAATTGCTATAGTCCGTATAAAAGCGAAATCCTTTAAATTAGTCTAAAATTGATCATGTTGTGATAGACGGAAGGCATTCATCCAGTGTTTTAGACGTCCGATCGATCCGAGGAGCGAATATCGATTCGGACCATTACCTTGTGGCAGCCAAGGTACGCACCCGTCTTAATGTTGCAGCAAAGGTGCGATCTAATAGAACACGGAAATTCGATGCCGAAAAGCTGCAAACGCAACATGTAGCCGAGGCCTACTCCGATCAGCATGAGCCGACGGGTTACCAGCCGAACTATTCAAGTCTGGTGGCCAGATGCTGGTCAGGAGCATGCACCAGCTGATTAGCACAATTTGGCTAGATGAATGCATGCTCAGTGATTGGAACCTCAGCATCCTGTCCCGTGCACAAAAAAGGAGACAAGATGATATGCGCCAACTATAGAGGAATAAGTCTCCTTCCCATCACATATAAAGTGCTATCCAGTGTGCTGTGTGAACGATTGAAGCCAATGGTCAATAACATCATCGGACCATACCAATGCGGCTTCAGACCTGGCAAATCCACCATTGACCAGATTTTCACTCTGCGCCAAATCCTGGAAAAGACCCATGAAAAACACATCGACACATACCACCTATTTGTCGACTATAAAGCCGCATTCGACAGCCCTATACGTCCAGAGGTGTTTAAAGCCATGTCTGCGTTCGGCATTCCTGCAAAATTAATACGGCTATGCAGGATAATTTTAAGTGGCACAAGGTCAGCAGTTAAAATAGGAAAGGACCTATCGGAGCTCTTCAATACCGAACGAGGATTCAAACAAGGTGACAGTTTGTCGTGTGATCTTTTTAACATCCTACTGGATAAAGTCATACGAGACGCAAAGGTGAACAGAAATGGCACTCTGTACACCAAACAACACATGTTACTCGCCTACGCCGGTGGCATCGATATAATGGGTCGAACATTGCGAGCGGTAACAGCCACCTTTGAACAAATTGAAAAGGAGTCTGCCAATGTGGGTCTGGCAGTAAACGGCGAGAAGACGTCCAGTAGACTCGGGCCAACTGTGTAACTTGAGAACTAAAGCTTCGAGGTAGTTAAAGACTTTATATACCTTGGTACCGCCATAAATAAAACAAATGACATCAGTTTTGAAATTCGGAGAAGGATTGTGATGGCCAACAGATGCTACTATGGTCTAAGTAAGCAGTTTAGAAACAAGGCCACCTCCCGCCAGACCAAACTCACACTTTACAAGACGCTGATACTACCCGTGCTATTATATGGATAAGAAGCATGGGTACTTGCGCAAGCAGATGAGGCAGCTCTGGGGTGTTTGAGAGAAAAATTCTCCGAAAGATCTACGGGCCGATCTGCGTCGACGGTGAATATCGGCGTCGGATGAACCATGAGCTTTACAATTTATACGCGGACATAGTTAGTCAGTCGTATTGAGCTGCAGTAGAAAACAACATCTTGGAACGTGGTCTTCCAAATTGGTGGACTTGCGCACAAGACCGACGCGCTTGGAAATCTTTTTTAAGCTCGGCTTATGGAACAACCGTTCTGTAACAAGCCAGCTATGTAAGTAAAGTAAGTAATATTGTACATGTGATTAAGTTAAGGTAGAAAAACATACATAGAAATTCTTTTGATACAATAACGACTACAGGTGATAAATACTGACAAAAATTATTTTGTAAAACAATACTTTCTTTGGTTCCCTGCAGACAGAAGTCAATACATTTTTTATGGATGGAATACTGATTTTGTAAAATAGTGTATAGTAGTAAACATATTATTCCAACTAAACATTATGTTACAAAACAATAGATGAACACCACTACCCATCCCTCTCCCATATGACAGGTCATGCATATATGTATATGAAACCGGAACAGAAGAAACCAAAGAAGCAGTTTTTAATATCTTCCGTTTTCAGAAGAACAGCGGTAACATCAATAGCTTCGAACCGCATAGAAGCGAACGTTGTAAATAATCAAGGATATGACCATAAAGGAAGCCGGATATAATGAAAGATTATAATGATGTACATGAGAAAAACAAAACAAAAAAGCAAAAATAAAATTATACTGGCGTGTGTTTTTTTTTCTGTGTGTTCGTATTTTTACTACATCATAAAATTTAATTGCCTAAAGCCAAGCAAGACTTCAACATCGTTCGACTATGATGAACGATGAATGGCTGCACGGTACATATGTCCCAAAGTAATATTCAAGGCAGCATTTTTAGTCAGAATTTGCCTGTGGCCGGCCAAGTTTATGGCCTGTAAAACGTAGACAATTACCACAGCAACAACAACAACAAAGCTTTTTAGACAACAACAAAAACAACAGCAGCAACTGCTGATGTTATTGTGGTCGGCATAATAGATAATGAAGGTCTACTAAATAAAGCCTTCACCTTTTCTCTTAAAACCACCTGGTACAGACAAAATGGAAAGCTTATAACAGTGTGTGTGTGTTTATGTTTGTGTGGGTAGACAGTTTATGTATTACCCCACACATTACAATAGCCAAACAACCGAGCAGAGCCATTCATTCAACCATCCTCCAGCCGGGCTAACCGTTATGACTGGTCTTAATTAGAGAAATGCATTAGGGTCTATTAGTAGACGTGAATATTTAATGATGCCGATAATTATTTGCTGCAAATGCTTATTAAGTGGTCGGTCCATCCAGATAATATTCACTTAGCCACGCACCGACCATAAACACCTACACAAACACACGAAAATATTTACCCACATTCATAGATTTTGGAGATAGAAAATTCCAATTGTGGACAACAGGATGTGGATACTCTACCGCTCACTCTCTCTGTCTCTCCTTGTTTACCTTGCCCTCCAAACCATGAGTACATCACATTTGTATACTAACACTTATGTTGACGGGAGTATTATTAGTCACGCACACACACACGCATGTATATAATGATTTGGCGTTGTGGTATCAGGACCGGTTATGAACTGACCAAAAGGAAATTAGCCCAAACTTTTGCTGATTAGTAATATTGTTACGCTTACATTCGTAGCGAAGTTTGAGGTTTTATCAGATGATGTTAATGAGGGAGAGAGGGTTGGGGGGTTTGTTGATATGTGTATAACACAGATGTGTATTGAAAATTAATTCATACAATTTTCATATAATGGGTAAATTTGTATCGGATCGAAAATAAATTTGTTGGGAAATGGAGGTGGTGATAGTCTTAGCGTATGTCGTTTTGAAATTAAACTGTTAATTTTGTTAAACAAAATACAAAATACTTTATGCCAATATATTTTCAATTTTGCTGTATTTTTCGTTTTTATACCCTTCACCTCACTGTAGTATAGGGTATTATGTCTATGTGCATATGTTTGTAACAGGCAAAAGGTATCGAGATAGACCCATGGTTGCTTTTGAGAATATGCATAGAATCACTTTCTGAGTCGATTTTGATGTTAAATTGTACACAAAATATAGGTCGCATTTATAATCCGATTTGGATAAAATTTCGCACAAGTCACTTATTTGGCCCAAGGACGAACTCTGTTGAAATTGGAGAAAATCGGTTACGATTAAGATATAGCTCCCATATATATTTTCGTCCGATTTAAGGTATATGGTGTACCAAAGTCCCTGAAATTCATTAGATTTTTACGAATTTTGATATAGCGTACTGAATTATGCCTAGATGATGTGTGCCAAAAAATCGGGAAAATCGATTCTGATTTAGATATAGCTCCCATATATAGTTTCGCCCGATTTTAGGTAAATGGTGCACCAAAGTCCCTGCAAAACGTTTAATTTGCACGAACTTTGTCATATCGTACTGATTTATGTCTAGAATGATGTGTGCTAAGTTTCATGAAAATTGGTGCAGATTTAGATATAGCTTCCATATTTTCCTTCGAAAAGTCGACGTCTTTTAGGATACATTTATAGAATATACCCAAAGTGGTGAAGGGTTTCATATAGTCGGCCCAGTCCGACTTTACTACTTTTCTTACTTTTTTTTCAAACAGTCATGTTCGTAATCATTGATAATTGGTCTGAATAAAATTGTGATTTAAGTGGACCCCCCCATTCTCGGGGCCAAAATTTTTGTTGATATAATTCGAATCTACACTGATTAAAGAATGTCTTTACAAAATTTCAAGTGAAAATCTCAAGAACTCTTGAAGATATAGCCGATTTATTGTGTCAGCATCAAATGACGGCTGAAGGGCTTCTCAAACTTTAAACGCGTTTTTCTGTAAACATTTTTTTGCGAATGGCGGGCACGATAACTCAAAAACTAATAATCCAATCGGTTCCAAATTTTGCAACGTTTCTCTGGGAGTGTATAGCTCTCGTATGAACTAGGATAAAGCCAATCGGTGAAGATCTTCCTTATTTTTTAACTTGGTTTTTGGTAAAAAATCGGCGATTTTCAAAAAATATTTTTTCAAAGGTCCACCATTTTGTTAATTTTAGAGCGAAGTCAATAATCCTAGTTCACACTAGAGCCAGACATGTACTCTTTCTAACACCGTTGGAATTTTCGGATTCCGATGTTCCAGTGAGGAGTTATCATGCCCGCCATCAAAAATATGGACTTTTCTTTAATTACAAAAAACAACAATAAAACAATAACAAAACAATTTTTTAAATTATTTTTCTTCTCTTTTAAATCTTCAATTATATATGTGCAAAGTTACAAACCTTAACAAGCATTTGTATTCATTTACCAGCCCATTGAAAATCTTGAAAAATTAAAATCGAGAATGTGGGGGGTTCCCTTAAGCATTTTCATCTGCCTTTGAAACAAGATAGAGATCGCAATATTAGTGTATATATTCAGTGTTTTGATTTTTCTTCGCCTTATTTTCTAACAATAGGATATGTATAATGGAGTTTCTGAAACATTTCTCAACGGAATTGGCTGTGCTACGTGTGGTTCTCGTTGGGTATTAAATCATCCTACCGAAAATGATCAATATTTTTGCTGTTTTTAGGAAAGCCCCCATATAACGCTACACCTCACAGATCGGTATTTTGTGGAACTTGGACACGTGTTTTCACCAACAATTTTATATATTGGATTCTCGTTGAGTAGAAAATGCTCCTAAGAAAAATTATAAATTTTTGCCGGATAGCCCTCTTAAAATGGCAATCCCATTATTTTATATTTTATAGGTTTTGGGTACATTTAAGTTTTTTTTTCTTGGGGTGTCAAATCTTCCTCCTCCATATAACTTTACATTCCAAATTGTGGTATTTTATATTTTGAGTACTCATAGAATATAAAATCTCCTATCAAAAATGAGCAATAATGGCCCACGTTTCCGGGTAACCCCATATAATGTCAAACCCATTATTAGCTATTGGGGAGTTGGGCATGTGTTAAGTTGGAAAACATGCCCAAAATCCCTATCTAATTTGATTTATCAAATCCTCAATGTTTATGGTTTGGTTTACAGTTTGGTATAGCTCCCATAGAACGGTACCATGCCATTTTCGGTGTTTTGAAGACATGAGCCACAACTTCCAGTTGGTGTATCTGTAATCAGGGATATTCCGTGTGACGATTTTTTAGGTTTTCGACCGTCAAAAAGGTGTAAACGTCGAAAACGTCATATACCTGTATAAATTGTAATAAATGTAGTAAACGACATTTATTTGAATATTATTATCATATACAGTTATTTTCATGAATATATATTATTTTTTCATATATCTGACTATTCCTATTCCCAAATTTTGGGTGGATTTCTTACGTTTATATACGTCAAGTATTATACGTCGGAAATGTATGTCACTTACGTCACTGTTTCTGGCTGTAATTTCGTATAAAGGTTTTTGGAAAACTGGCTTATATGCAAATTTAGGCGGTATATATATAGGTCCGTATTTTGATATAACCCCACATAAAAAGTTTCGCTTCTATTTCGGTAATTAAAAATTTTGAACCGAATCCTCTCATGGGAATGGCCCTAATTTGACATATTGGATTTCTTGTGAATAAAAAATAAATTAGAAAGTACCGTTTAAAATTTTTCAACTAGAGATCTGTAATTTGGAACACTATTTTTTCGCAGCATGAACACATAACACCATAAAATAGTCCCCATATAAAGGTCCCGATCGACTTAAGGAGTTTTGAATGCAGACCACATGACGAGAGTATATATTGTTCGGGCCGGCCGAATTAACGACCTTTTTACTTGTTGTTATTATCGAAGTTGTGACTGCATTTTTTTACAAAATTGTCTTAAGCCTTTTCAATACAGAAAATGATCTATATATGTCCATACTTTGGCATAACACCCACCGGTATATTGAGGGGTTTAAGACACATTTCCCTAGCAATGACATTCGATCTATTAGCTTTTAGTTTTTATACCCTTCACCACACTGTGGTACAGGGTATTTTGTCTTTGTGCATATTTTTGTAACAGCAAAAATAATCGAGATAGACCCATGGTTCCTTTTGAGAATATGCATAGAATCACTTTCTGTCCGTCCGTCCGTCCATGTATCTTTGTTAACAAAGTACAGGTCGCATTTATGATCCGATTTGGATGAAATTTGGCACAGGTCACTTAATTGGCCCAAGGACGAACCCTATTGAAATTGGGAAAAATCGGTTCAGATTTAGATACAGTTCCCATATATATTTTCGTCCGCTTTAAGGTAAATGGTGTACCAAAGTCCCTATATATCTTTCGATTTGCACGAAATTTGGCATGGCGTAATGAATTTGGTCTAGAATGATGTGTGTTAAGTTTCCTAAAAATCGGTTCAGATTTAGATATAGCTCCTATATAAATTTTCGTCCGATTTAATGTAAATGGTGTACCAAAGTCCCTATACATATTTCGATTTGCACGAAATTTGGCATAGCGTACTTAATTAAGTTTAGAATAGTGCACGTTAAGTTTCGTGAAAATCGGTTTGGATTTACATATAGATCCTATATAAATTTTCGTCCGATTTAATGTAAATGGTGTACCAAAGTCCCAATACATATTTCGATTTGGACAAAATTTGGCTTAGTGTACTGAAATGAGACTGGAGAGATGTGTGTAAAGTTTCCTGAAAATCGGTTCAGATTTATATATAGCTCCTATATATTTTTTCTTCCGATTTTATGTAAATTGTGCACAAAAGACCCAAAGTTTGTCCGATTGCCACACAATTTTTTACAATAAACTGTAGTTAATAAGTTAACCTCTGCCATTCTCATTGAAATCGCTTTAGATTTTGATATAGATTCCACATATATATTTTCGTCTGATTTTACACAAAATTGACACAAATTTTGCACAACGTACTAAAGTTTTGAAATGTGGAAAGTTTTGAAATCGGTTCAGATTTGGATAGAGCTTCCATATATATTTTTCCCCGATTTTATGTATTTTTATCCCATTGCAAGAAGCAACCCTATATCTGAACAAATGGAAAATTTTGTATAGGTTGCAGAATTCGAAGGGTATCATATAGTCGGTCCCGCCCGACTACTTTCCTTACTATTTTTTTAATAAAACGGTCCCGATAAATATTCGGTACATAGCATATCATATCCCAGTTTTCCAACGTAAGTGGCTGTGAAAAAAATCTAACAGGATAAAAAAATCCTAACAGGAGGTATAATTTTTCGTAAAGTCCTCCCCCTGTCTTTCCAGTGGTACCTTCCATATGGACAGATTTGCACAGTGACATTCGTCGATAATTGTTAAAAAATATTATTTTTTTCAGAATTTCCGATATGAAATGTTCTGTGTATAATTTTTTCGTAAAGTACGTTAACTTCCATATGGACCTATCCCTCCCAGATTTTGCATGATAGGATTCACAACATAAATTTACTAAATTGCTATAATTCGTTTTTAACTTCACACTATTGTGTTATACTCTATGGTGATGTATATTTCGGTTTGTGTCTTCGCTAGTTAAATTAGTTTTTATTTTCACGCTCATATTGAAATTTAGATTTGAAAATTCTTTTGAACCCGCAAAATGCCTAAATTTCGATGAAATTTGTATATGGGCATTATGTAAAAAAATGAACCAGTAATACAAAAAAATATGAAAATTTGATTTTGACCCTCCAAAAGAAAACCGAAATGCGACATTACAACCACATTGGTTGGAAAACCCCAGTTTAACAGAAAAAAAGATTCAAGATTTAAATTGAACATAAATGTAACCAAATACAAAATATAAAATAGTTTCAATAATCGACTACATTATCTGAGCTGTAAGTGCGTTTTAAATATATTTGAGTATTTGGGCTATAAGCGTTATTTTTTTTTAATACTATTTTTCAAGGTTATTTGAGCTATAAGCGAGTTCCTTTTAAATAAAATTCCAACTGCAATTTCAAAATTCCAAATTCGACCCAGATATATCACATTTTTCGTCCACTATGAGTTTCTTTTCAATCTCTCTTAATACGAATCGAAATACCTACTATTAATCATAAATTGCATTACCTACATTTTTATTTCCGTAATATTACCTTACTATTGACCATATTTACCTGTCAGTGTTATGTCCACACACTCATTCCATATACTAAATTCCGCCCAACAATTCAATAAGCCGCATCAATGAACCATTGCTAATTCCTCTCCCCTAAAAATCTAATTTCTCTCCCAGAAAATCAATGATAAATCATTCTAATGAGACTGTCAGTTAAATAAAATTATTAGTCGACAATACTAAGTGACAGGCGAACGTCGATAGGAGATTACAATTTCATTTACAAAATACTCTGATGATAACAACAACAGCAACAACGACAGCAATGTTGTTTATATCATTCTGTGATCTTAATGTAAATATTGAATAAATTCAATGACCAAAAATAGAATATAGATAGAATTTTACCAAGAAATAAATGGATAAAATAGTATATGTCTGTTACAGGGAAAAATATATAAAAATAAAGTATTGTAAGAAAAAATATGGGGAGGTTAACCAAGTCGTGTTAATCGAACAAACGATTAGCCTTTGGTGCACTACCCTGAAAGCGGACGAAATTATATAAGGGACCAATATCCATGAAAAATTGTATTTCAAAAATCCGCGCTTATACCTCCGATAATCCTTGAAAATTCTTCTTATAGCTCCAATAATCCTTGAAAAATGTTACAAAGAAATCTACGCTTTTAACTCCAATAATCCTTGAAAATTATCATTTAAAAAATCCACGCTTACAATCGTTGAAAAATGTTATTTAAAAAATCCACGCTTATAGGTCCAATAATTCACGCTTATAATTCAGATAAGCGTTGAAAATTATTCTTTAAAAAGTACATACTATGTCTCAGATAGTCCTTGAAAAGTATTCTTTAAAAAGTACATACTATGTCTCAGATAGTCCTTGAAAAGTATTCTTTAAAAAGTTCACGCCTATGGCTCAGATAGTCCTTGACAAATATTCTTTAAAAAATCCACGCCTTGAAAAATATTCTTTAACAAATCGAGCCTTATGGCTCAGATAGTCCTTGACAAATATTCTTTAAAAAGCCCATGCCTTTAGCATAGATAGTCCTTCAAAAATATTATTCAAACAGTCGACGCCTGAGGTTTAGATATTCCTTGAAAAATATTCTTTACCAAATCCACGCCTATGGCTTAGATAGTCCTTGAAAAATATTCTTTACAAAGTTGACGCCTGAGGTTTAGATATTCCTTGAAAACTATTCTTTAACAAATCCACGCCTATGTCTTAGATATTCCTTTAAAAATATTCTTTAAAAATTCGACGCTTGACGATTAAATATTAATTGAAAAATATTCTTTAAAAAGTCGACGCCTGAGGTTTAGATATTAATTGAAAAATATTCTTTAACAAATCCACTTACTTACTTACTTACTTACTTAGCTGGCTTGTTACAGAACGGTTGTTCCATAAGCCGAGCTTAAAAAAGATTTCGGTCTTGTGCGCAAGTCCACCAATTTGGAAGACCACGTTCCAAGATGTTGTTTTCTACTTGGTCTTTCCATCTAATTCGTGGCCTTCCCCTTCTACGGGAACCATCAGTAGGCTCATTTTTATATGCCTTTTGAGCTGGGGCATCTTCATTCATCCGCACAACATGGCCTAGCCACCGTAGTCGCTGCAGCTCAATACGACTGACTATGTCGATGTCCGCGTATAAATTGTAGAGCTCGTGGTTCATTCGACGCCGATATTCACCGTCGACGCAGATCGGCCCGTAGATCTTTCGGAGAATTTTTCTCTCAAACACCCCAAGCGCTGCCTCATCTGCTTGCGCAGTACCCATGCTTCTGATCCACATAATAGCACGGGTAGAATCAGCGTCCTGTAAAGTGTGAGTTTGGTCTGGCGAGAGGTGGCCTTGTTTCTAAACTGCTTACTTAGACCATAGTAGCATCTGTTGGCCATCACAATCCTTCTCCGAATTTCAAAACTGATATTATTCGTTTTATTTATGGCGGTACCAAGGTATATAAAGTCTTTAACTACCTCGAAGCTGTAGTTCTCAAGTTCCACAGTTGGTCCGAGTCTACTGGACATCTTGCGCGTTGATACCATCAGCTTGGTCTTCTCGCCGTTTACTGCCAGACCCACTTTGGCAGACTCCTTTTCAATTTGTTCAAAGGTGGCTGTTACCACTCGCAATGTTCGACCCATTATATCGATGTCATCGGCGTAGGCGAGTAACTGATGTTGTTTGGTGTACAGAGTGCCATTTCTGTTCACCTTTGCGTCTCGTATGACCTTTTCCAGTAGGATGTTAAAAAGATCACACGACAAACTGTCACCTTGTCTGAATCCTCGTTCGGTATTGAAGGGCTCCGATAGGTCCTTTCCTACTTTAACGGCTGACCTTGTGCCACTTAAAGTTATCCTGCATAGCCGTATTAATTTTGCAGGAATGCCGAACGCAGACATGGCTTTAAACACCTCTGAACGGATAGGGCTGTCGAATGCGGCTTTATAGTCGACAAATAGGTGGTATGTGTCGATGTGTTCTTCGTGGGTCTTTTCCAGGATTTGGCGCAGAGTGAAAATCTGGTCAATGGTGGATTTGCCAGGTCTGAAGCCGCATTGGTATGGTCCGATGATGTCATTGACCATTGGCTTCAATCCTTCACACAGCACACTGGATAGCACTTTATATGCGATGGGAAGGAGACTTATTCCTCTATAGTTGGCACATATCGTCTTGTCTCCTTTTTTGTGCACGGGACACAGGATGCTGAGGTTCCAATCATTGGGCATGCATTCATCTAGCCAAATTGTGTTAATCAGCTGGTGCATGCTCCTGACCAGCATCTGGCCACCAGTCTTGACTAGTTCGGCTGGTAACCCATCGGCTCCTGCTGCTTTGTTGTTCTTGAGCCGATTAATTGCTTTTATGACCTCATCATGGCTAGGTGGTATACACTCTATACCATCATCTCTTACTGGTTCTGGGGTATCTTCTTCATCGCCACTATTTGATACTAGTAGCTTTTCGAAGTGCTCCTTCCAGATCCTCAACACGCTGTCTGTATCTGTCACCAGGGGCCTAATGCTCGTACTCGGTATAGAGTGAGATTTTGTTCGAAGTTAAATTACGATCCGTAGTTACTAATTGAATGATACGACTCGAATGGAATTATTCAAAAATTTATCGATTATTGTCAAAAAATAATCGAAATACCCACAATCGAAACATATGTTTTCATCCAAAAAAAGTAAACAAAACAATTGTTTGCCGCTTCATTAAAAGTTGAAAAAAAATATGGATACGTGTTTTTTTGTATTATCCTCTTCGGAAGATGAGGACGGTAATAATATAAAAATAATAAGAAGACAAATTCGAGAACGTAGTGACCCCTTATCATTGTCAGAAAATGCGTAAGTATAATAAGAAAATGCATGCAAGTGTGGTGTTTATAATTTTTGCAATTCATTGCAGATTCCGTCAACGATTTAGACTGACAAAAGAAGCTTTTCGATATGTGTTATCTAGACTAGATTTCTCCGGACATATGTCATCGTCCATTCCGGCAGTTCTACAATTGGCATCAACTTTATCACTCTTGGCCAGTGGAAGTTTTCAGCACACTGTGGGTAATGATTTTCTGATTGGAATGAGCCAAAGCGCAACCTGCAGAGTTGTCCAGCGAGTCGCAAAAGAAATGGAACTAAAGCTTTGTCCAGAACACATCAACTTTTCACCAGACCAGTCGGCTTTGTGTATGGAACATTTCTGTACAAAGTTTCGGATTCCTGGAGGTAAGAATATATTGACTTTTTCGATTCTAAAATAAAATAATATATGCATTTTTACATTTTTTAGTAATTGGATGTGTAGATGGAACACATTTTGGTTTGCAGAAACCCACCGAAAACGAACACATGTTCTTCAACCGAAAGGGATACCATAGTCTAAATTCCATGATTGTAAGTTTTACTTAAATTTATTTTCATTACATATTAATATAGAAATCTTATTTAATTCACGCAGATCTGTGATCACCAACACATAATTACGGCGATACTTTCCAAATATGGGGGGGCAGCACACGATTCCTTCATTTGGAAGCATTCCGACGGAAGGCGATTGTTGGAACAAATGTACACAAACAACAGCTTCAAAAACGGGTGGCTTTTAGGTATGTTTTCTGATTCATGCTTTATTTAATGAAATACACGTATGTTTTGCTATGCAGGAAACTCAGGGTATCCTCTGGAGCCTTGGTGTATTACACCGTATAGGAATCCTGCCGATGGGTCACCTGAATCAAAATTTAATGAGGTCCACTCATCAGCCAGATGTATAGTAGAGAGAACCATTGGTATGCTGAAGGCCAGATGGAAAATTGTTTGCCATGACAAAAGAAGTAGATATTCCCCTGTAAAAATGGCGTTATTCGGAAATGTATGTGCTGCCCTGCGCAACATTTGTATCAAATTTAAAGTGCCTATGTATACCGAAAAGGATTTTAATATCGAATCTGTCACAATGGAAGTGGAAACATCTAACCATACACAACCCAATAAGATTGGTGAAAAAATACGAAACCAAATCAAAAGATCATTGTACCAATCTATGTAAAAATAAATATTTTATTAAAGAAATCAACAAAAACAAAACTAATTCAATTAATACATTCTAGTGTAATTATAAATAAACAAAGCTATTCATTTCATTATTTTATGGTAAGGTACATGGGTTACTAGAAAAGTCCATAGTAATATACAGGTACAAATATACAATTTTTTTTCTTACAAATCGGCCTTTTGTTTCAGCAAATTCAATTCCAACGTTTTAATCTCAAGCTCGACCTTATTTATAGCCATATTTGACTTATGCTCTTCTTCCTTTATTTTTAAAGATCTTTCTTTCAATTTATATGTTTCCTCTTTAATTTTGAGGGACTTTCTTTTACAATCCATTAGAGTATCCCAAAACAACTTCCTTTCGCGCATCCCTTCATCGTGTTTTTCTATATTCTCTTTCAAAAGATCCATCTTGGAGGCTGATTTGGTACGACGTTGAGTAGATGAAGGCACAGTGGAACCAATGCTGCAGTCCATATCATTTTCTACATCCATCAGTTCTTCCTCGTCGTTTTCCTTCCTATCCACTTCCATTCCTTTTTTTGCACCAAAACTTTGGACTGAAGAAAGCCCCTCTACAGCCGCTGATAATCCTGCTGCTTCCAGTATCAGCTCTTCTGATTGGGTGAGGAGTTTTTCTTCATATGGGCCTCCACCTGTCTGATTCTTTGATGCCTTGTTAAAAGATAATTTCTTCTTAACTTGTTGTTTTTGGTCTGCATAAACCTTGGAAAGGAAAACTGTGAAACATAATTTTTCATACCACTTTTCAATATATACCTTTCGCCACAAGGTGACATTCTTTACGGGTGGTCCTGCTCCATTTAATTTGGTTGTTAACTGCTACCACAAACGATTGGATGACGCTCTACCTTCTGGACAATTCGAAATTTTTCCTTTGGCAAGTCCCGGGTGGTCAGACATAAAATCTGCCATAATTGCCTTTTGCTTAAAATTTATTTTGTTGCAATTCGTGCTCCTGTGAAATAAAAGGCTGAATTATTATATTTTATTTATATAATTACATTTTTTAATACTTACATTTCGTTTTTCTTCTGTTTTGTTTTGGTCTCGACAGGTAGAATGTGGCGGGCAAAAACTCGAATAGTTTTATTCGACATATCGATAAATTTTATTCGATCACGGATACGGTAATCCAAAAATTCAAATTATCTATCGAAACAACTCGATATCGAGTACGAGCATTAGGCCCCAGGTTTCCTTCTTCATCTCTACAGGAGGATGTGCCTGCACCAAAGCCTTCGGTTTGGTGTTTTACTCGTTGGTAAAATTTCCGGACTTCATTCTGACTCCTGTACATCTCGATTTGCTCACGCTCACATTTTTCTTGTTCTTTCTTCTTTTTTCTGAAAACACGTTTCTCCTCTCTCCTTTTCTCCCGATAATTCTCCATCACGTTACGTGTTGCTACTGTCTGCAGGGTTGCCCTATACGCTGCGTTTTTCACATCAGTAGCATTACGACACTCCTGATCGTACCATGGGTTTCTTGGTGGTGGTTTTTGGTACCCAATTGTTCTTTTTGCTGCAGTTTGTAGGGAGTGGGCAATTCTTTGCCATTGTGCTTCTATACTATTATCGGGACAAGAAGTGCTTTCTTCAAGCAGATGGGTAAGTTGAGCGGAGTAGGCCTCGGCTACCTGTTGTGTTTGCAGCTTTTCGACGTCGAGTTTCCGTGTTATATTAGATCGCACCTTTGCTGCAACATTAAGACGGGTGCGTACCTTGGCTGCCACAAGATAATGGTCCGAATCGATATTCGCTCCTCGGATCGATCGGACGTCTAAAACACTGGATGAATGCCTTCCGTCTATCACAACATGATCAATTTGATTTCTCGTTACTTGATCAGGAGAAATCCAGGTGGCCTTGTGTATATCGAGATGCTTGAATCTGGTGCTGCTAACTACCATGTTTTTTGCTGCCGCGAAGTCAATCAACCTCATGCCGTTGTCGGATGTTTCTTCATGAAGGCTGAATTTTCCGACGGTGGGGCCAAAGATATTTTCCCTTCCGATTTTTGCAATAAAATCTCCTAGCAGAATTTTAATGTCATGGCCAGGGCAACGGTAATAGGCTGCTTCTAGGCGCTCGTAAAATATGTCTTTGGTCTGTTCATATTTTTCTTCGGTCGGAGCATGGGCGCAAATTAGACTGATGTAAAAGAACTTCGCTTTTATACGGATTATAGCAATTCGCTCATCTACTGGAGTGAATCTGGAGACAAGGTCTTTTATTCTCCTGTTAACCATAAATCCGCAGCCAAATTCATGTCTCGTTTCATGGCAGCTATAATACAGGGCGTAATCGTCTGATTTACTTACGCCTGTCCCTTTCCATCGCATTTCCTGTAAGGCAATAATATCGGCTTTGTACTTCTTGAGTATATCCGCCAAAGCGAACACTGCCCCTGTTCTGTTGAACGTGCGCACATTCCAAGTGCAGATTCGCAGATCGTGGTCCTTTATACGTTTGCGGGGGTCGTCAACATTAGGGGGGTTTGGTTTTCTTTTTCTTTGCTTTTTCATAGTAGGTTGGGTTTTCCGAGGGTGGGCAACTAACCCGACGCCTCAACCCATTTTTTATAGTTCTTATGGGTGAACTCGCGGCACATGTTAGCTCACTATTTCATCGGGTGATGATAATAGCTCCCCAGGTGGCACAGCGGGGAGGTCAGTGTCCACAATTGAGATGAAAGAGGGACCAAGATAAGCCTGGGCTTCGCCATGTTAAAGCCAGTCAGAGCCGTTGCTTGGTATCATCATCCCCTACGCCACCCTTAACAAATCCACGCCTGTGGCTAAGATGGTCCTTGCAAAATGTTCTTTAAAAAGTCCAAGCCTATGGCATAGATAGTCCTTGAAAAATATTCCTTTTTTTAAATCCACGTCTGTGGCTTATATAGTCCTTAAAAATATTCATTAGTCCATGCCTTTAGCATAGATAGTCCTTCAAAAATATTCATTAAAAAGTCCATGCCTTTAGCATAGATAGCCCTTCAAAAATATTCATTAAAAAGTCCATGCCTTTAGCATACATAGTCCTTCAAAAATATTATTTTTAAAGTACATGCCTGTGGCTTAGATAGTCCTTAAAAATATTCTTTAACAAATCCACGCCTATAGCTCTAATGGAGCTCAAAAAATATTCTTTAAAAAGTCCACGCCTTATGTAGGTCTGGAAAGGTAGGTCTGGAAAAATATTCTTTAAAAAGTCCACGCCTTATGTAGGTCTGGAAAAATATTCTTTAAAAAGTCCACGCCTTATGTAGGTCTTGAAAAATATTCTTTAAAAAGTCCACGCCTTAAATAGTCCTTGAAAAATATTCTTTACAAATTCCACGCCTTAGATAGTCCTTTAAAAGTATTCTTTAAAAAGTCCACGCTTAAGATAGTCCTTGAAAAATATTCTTTAAAAAGTCCACGCCTTAGATAGACCTTTAAAAATTCCACGCCTTAGACAGTCCTTGAAAAATATTCTTTAAAAAGTCCTAGCCTTAGATAGTCCTTGAAAAATATTCTTTAAAAAGTCCACGCCTTAGATTGTCCTTGAATAATATTCTTTAAAAAATCCACGCCTTAGATAGTCCTTGAAAAATATTCTTTAAAAAGTCCACGCCTTAAATAGTCCTTGAAAAATATTCTTTAAAAAGTCCACGCCTTAGATAGTCCTTGAAAAATATTCTTTAAAAAGTCCACGCCTTAGATAGTGCATGAAAAATATTCTTTAAAAAGTCCACGTCTATGGTTCAGAGAGTCCTTGAAAAATATTTTTTAAAAAGTCCACGCCTATGACATAGTCCTTTATAAATATTCATTAAAAAGTCCTCGCCTATGGCTTAGCTAGTCCTTGAACAATATTCTTCAAAAAATTTTTCTTATTATTTTATTTTATAATTACTATATTTAAAAAATATTATTTTGAACTTTGTACACAACAATCAAATGTTTTCTCTTGTTCCTGACACAATAACGTCCTGATAATAATTTATTATCTCCCAATATATAAATACTTCCTAATTACATTAGCAACAAATCCCCCCGAAAAAGGAATACTGACCAAAATCCCCTTCAAAACCAAAAATTTAATTAGTTAAAAATCATTAAATTGCATTATTCATAATTGAGCGGATAAAGACAAACCGGAATATTGTGTATTTGAAATAAAGCCATGGCTTATAAAATATTTAAATGAAAAGTTAATGCCAATGATATGAAGTATTTAATGCTGTCATTATTATTTTGTTTTGTTGTTTTTTTATTTAATTAATATTTAAGGAAGCCAAAAACACATCCGTCTATACAAAACGAACGGATGAGCTAACGAACAACTGAACGGAATGAGGTTAATTAACAACAGATTTACCAATGATTGCGGAAACGTTTTAAATTCCATATTCACTGGTGTACACTGCTTTCATGTGAAAACGAATTTACGTATGTATGTGTGTGTATAATTTTCAATATATCGACGTTGTGAACGCTCACTGACCACTATCTGCACAGAAGACCCATTAACATTTTGTGGTTATTGTTTCGATGATAATGGAAACCTGAAAATATACATATCAATAAATACGTACACAGACACATACATATATTTGTGTGTGGATATATATATGAATACCACTGCACAATCAGCCATATTTGTTCTGTTCTGTCCGTTCATTCGCATTGAGTTTTATTAAATTAATCCGTTTAACCGTTTGCAATGCCATATTTAAAATTAATCTTCAGTTTTGTTAAAAATGAAATCCGAAAAATGCATTCGATATGTTCTTTTATTGAGATGCTGTTGTATTCAATTGGAAAGAAAAGAGGAATTGTAGCGAAATGAGGCTTTTATTGTCTGTTACAGCTATAAATGGTTTAGTTGGAAAAGTTTTTTTTACTGAAATATTGACATTTTTGAATATTGGATTTTTTAATGCTTTAAATAATGTAAGGGGAAAGCCACAGAAACCGGACCATAGCAATTTTTTAAAGAATATTTTTCAAGGACTATCTGAGCCACAGGCGTGGATTTCTTAAAGAATATTTGCCAACGACTATCAAAAGCGTGGATTTTTTACTGAATATTTTTCAACGACTATCTAAGGCGTGGATTTCTTAAAGAATATTTTTCAAGGACTATCTAAACCATAGGCGTGGATTTTTAGCCATATTTTTCAAGGACAATCTAAACCATAGGCTTGGATTTTTTATATATTATTTTTCAAGGACTATCAAAGGCAATGATTTTTTGAAGGACTCTTATAGGGGTGAATTTTTTAAAGGACTATTATAGGCGAGGTTTTTTTTAATAATTTTCAAAGACTATATCTGCCACAGGCGTGGATTTTTTAAGAAATATTTTCCAAGAACTATATCTGCCACAGACGTGGATTTTTTAAAGAATATTTTTCAAGTACTATCTAAGCCATAGACGTGGATTTTTTAAAGAATAATTTTCAAGGACTATCTAAGCCATAGGCGTGGATTTTTTAAGGAATATTTTTCAAGAACTATATCTGCCACAGACGTGGATTTTGTACAGAATATTTTTCATAGGCGTGCATTTTTTAAACAATATTTTTCAGGGACTATCTAAGCAATAGCCGTGGATTTTTTAAAGAATATTTTTCCAGTACTATCTAAGCAATAGGCGTGGATTTTCTAAAGAATATTTTTCAAGGACTATCTAAGCCATAGGCGTGTATTTTTTAAACAATATTTTTCAGGGACTATCTAAGGATTTTCTAAAGAATATTTTTCATGGACTATGTATGCCACAGGCGTGGATTTTTAAAGAATATTTTTCATGGACTATGTATGCCATAGGCGTGGATTTTTTAAAGAATATTTTTCAAGGACTATCTAAGCCATAGGCGTGGATTTTTTAAATAGAATTTTTCAAGGACTATCTAAGCCATAGGCGTGGATTTTTTAAATAGAATTTTTCAAGGACTATCTAAGCCATAGGCGTGGATTTTTTAAGGAATATTTTTCAAGGACTATCTAAACCATAGGCGTGGATTTTTTAAAGAATATTTTTCAAGGACTATCAAAGGCGGGGATTTCTGAAAGAATATTTTTCAAGGACTATCAAAGGCGTGGATTTAGGTTAGCGAGGTTTTTTCAAGGACTATCAAATGCGTGAATTTTTCAAGAACTATCAAACGCGTGGATTTTTAATGGAGTACACAGGTTATAGGCTCGGATTTTTTAAATAATATTTCCCGAAGATTCATAAAGGTGGATTTTTCGAAGAATACCTTTTCCAAGGATTTTATTATGAAAGTGGAGCACTCAACCCCCATCGTTTGTCTTAATCGGAGTTGAAAATTTGAATAAATCGACAATCGATGCAAGAAAAAATATAAGGGAGTACATTTTGGAAATCAGTAAAACCATTTTTGATGGTAAATATTCTGATTTTCATTATTTGATTGAAATAACTCAATTTTGATTTAATATTTTGAACCTTGCTTGTCTCCTTTTTATTGCGACAAACTTGTAAAAGGATAAAGTTTGTACTAATGAAACACAAATTCATCTTTATTGCATCATTACAGCTTATAGTCAGGAAATCTTCTAATAAGTAATAATATTATGAAAATGAATTGTTCTATTTCCCGGAAAACTGCATTAATATTTTATGTTGAAATAAAACCATAAAATATATTTATTAGAAATATTCACAAACAAAGCACACCATGCAAAGATAAGGCAGATTAAATTAAATTTTAAATGTGTCCAACTACAATTAATAATGATAATTACAATTTAATGCCGTAATTTGCTAAATCCACGCCATTTTCAGTAAATATTTCCATCATAAATACAAACTTTGAATGAAAGAGACATAATTTTTACAGTAGGAACTGTTAGATGAACAGTCGAATAGTATGACCTGGTGTAGGTAAACTTTTCACCACCATCAAACTTTGAAAACATCATAAACTTGCGCAATTTAAAATATGATGGTAATTTTATTGGGCCAAGAAAAAAAAACATAACCACAAATTGAGCACAAAAACGACAAATCCTACGAAATCGTGATGGGCATGCTTTTTGGTTTTCTTTTTTAATGTGATAACATTTTTTCGTTCCATCTATGGAGGCCATCTGCCTTCTTCTTAAGACCAACACACCAGACGTCTTACCATTGTGGCCACAGGAAGAATAAATTTGCTGGAATTAAGAGGCTTTTGCTTAATGATAAGTAATTTTTCTGATGAATGTTTGAAGTCTTTTATTGCATTTAGTTCACAGTTAGTTCTGGAATGGTTAATGGTCTATGAATTATTGGAAATTTCATTATAAAATGTTAGTCTTAATTTAAACTAAGACAAATGAAATGCTATTTAGTAAAATATATAATGGAATGCAATTTATATATGTACGTAAGGTGCGATCTAATGTAACACGGAAATTTGACGTCGATAAGCTGCAAACACAACAGATAACAGAAGCCTACTACGCTCAACTTACCAAATGCTAAACGAAAGCACCCCTTGTCCCGATAATAATATAGAAGCACAATGGCGGAGAATTGCCCACTCTCTATAAACTGCAGCAAAAGCAACACTTTGGTACGTACCAAAGACCACCATCAAGAAATCCGTGGTACGATCAGGAGTGTCGTAATGCTACTGATATGAAAAACGCAGAGTATAGGACAACCCTGCGGACAGTAGACACACGTAATGCGATGGAGAACTATCGGGAGAAAAGGAGAGAGGAGAAACGTATTTTCAGAAAAAAGAAGAAAGAACAAGAAAAACATGAGCGTGAACAAATCGAGATGTACAGGAGTTAGAATGAAGTCCGAAAATTTTACCAACGGGTATAGCATCTAACCGAAGGCTTTGGTGCAGGCACATCCTCCTGTAGAGATAAAGAAGGAAACCTGGTGAAAGATACAGACAGCGTGCTGAGGAAGGAGCATTTTGAAAAACTTCTGGTATCAAATAGTGCCAGTGAAGTGAATACCACAGAACCAATAATAGATGACGATATAGAGTGTATATCACCTAGCCAAGATGAAGTCAGAATAGCAATCAATCGGCTGAAGAATAATAAAGCAGCAGGTGCCGATAGGTTACAACCCGAAATATTCAAGACTAGTGGTCAGATGCTGGTAAGGAGCATGCACCAGATGTTTAGTTCAATTTGGCTAGAAGAATGCATGGCCAATGATTGGAACATCAGCATCCTGTGTCCCGTGCACAAAAATACCAATATCATACCAATGTGGCTTCAGACCTAGCAAATACACCATTGACCAGATTTTCACTCTGCGCTAAATCCTGGAAAAAACCCACGAAAAACACATCGACACATTCCACCTATTCGTGGATTATAAAACCGCATTCGACAGCCCTATTCGTTCAGAGATGTATAAAGCCATGTCTGCGTTTGACATTCCTGCAAAATTAATTCGGCTATGCAGGATAACTTTAACAGGCACAAGATCAGCAGTTAAAGTAGGAAAGGGCCTCTCGGAACCCTTTAATACCGAACGAGGATTCAGACAAGTTGATAGTTTGTCGTGTGCCCTTTTTAACATCCTGCTGGAAAAGGTCATACGAGAGGCAAAAGTGAACAGAAATGGCACTCTGTACACCAAACAACACATGTTACTCGCCTATGCCGATGACATCGACATAATGGGTCGAACATTGAGAGCGGTAACAACCACCTTTGAACAAATTGAGAAGGAGTCTGCCAAAGTGGGTCTGACAGTAAACGACGAGAAGACCAAGCTGGTGGTATCAACGCGCAAGACGTCCAGTAGACTCGGACCAACTGAGGAACTTGAGAACTACAGCTTTGAGGTTGTCAAAGATTTGATATACATTGGTACCGCCATAAATAATACGAATGACATTAGTTTTGAAATTCGAGAAGGACAGTGATGGCCAATGTTACTATGGTCTGAGCAAACAACTCAAAAGCAAGGCCACCTCCCGCCAGACCAAACCAACACTTTACAAGACGCTGATACTACCCGTGCTGTTATATGGATCTGAAGCATGGGTACTTCGCAAGCAGATGAGGCAGCTCTTGGAGTGTTTGAGGTACAAAAAGATCTATGGGCCGATCTGCGTTGACGGTGAATATCGCCGTCAAATGAACCATGAGTTGTACCAGCTATTCTCGGACATCGACATTGTTAGACGTATTGAGCTGCAGCGACTACGTTGGCTAGGTCATGTGAAAATGCCCAGCCGAGAAGGCACTGTACCACAGTGTGGTGAAGGGTTAAAAAGGAGGTTTTATGGGGACTACCCCTTAAAGGGGGCGAATATTATTAATTTTTGGGAGGGAGGTTTGTTGCCATAGCCGACTACAAAAAAACAAATTACAGAAAAGAATTTGGTTCAAGTACCCCAAAATACCGAAAGTTGGGGGGTACCCTTATATGGGGGCTACCCGAAAAAATTAACCTATATTTATAATTTATAGTGGGGAGATTTGCTACTAATAAGAACTCGACGTACTAAATTACAGTCAATTCGGTCGAAAAATACCATCAGAACCCCCAAAATACAAAAAATGTGGGGGTACCGTTATATGGGGACTACCAGAAAAGAACCCAATTTACAAAATTTCAGAGAATTCAGTTATAAAACGAGCCCAAAATACCGAAAATTGGGGGTCCCCTTATATGGGGGCTATCCGAAAAAATGAACCTTTATTTATAATTTTTGGTAGGGAGATTTGCTACCCAATAAGAACTCAAAGTACCAAATTTCAGCGAATTCAGTTAAAAAACACGCTAAAGAACCTCAAAATACCGAAAATTTGGGGGTACCCTTATATGGCAGCTATGCCTAAACGTGGACCGATTTTCTCCAATTTCCTTGGGCCAATTAAGTGACCTGTGCCAAATTTCATTCAAATCGGATCATAAATGCGACCTGTACTTTGTTAACAAAAATATATGGACGGACGGACATGCATAAATCGACTCAGAAAGTGATTCTATGCATATTCTCAAAAGGAACCATGGGTCTATCTCGATTATTTTTGCCTGTTACAAACATATGCACAAAGACATAATACCCTGTACCACAGTGAGGTGAAGGGTATAAAAAGGGTGTACTACCCTAAGTGGTCCATTCAAAATAGGTTTATGTGTCAAACATTCTAGTTGGTCATTGGTGGATCTAACTTCCCGCAAAAGGACATAGACATCACCTAGTTGCAATACTGGCAAGCAAATAGATCACATATTTTTGGTAGAAGATGGAAAAGTCTCTGTCATGCGTCAGAACCAGGGAACTGACATTGACAGTGACTAAGAGCGCATTAAAATAAAATTAAACCAGTGAGCGGAGCAGTATAGTCGGACGGGGCCGACCATACGATACCCTACACAACTACCACGGAACTCAAATTTTCTGCGGATGTTTATTCCGAGCCTGGGCAATATTTCGTGATATTGGCATCCTCTTGCCCGATTAGAGGTAAACAGTACCTCTTCCTCACACTGACATATTTTCCGAATATTACGAGTATTCAGTACAGCTATTGTCCAGATTCCCTTCACCGTGGGTTGTGTTGCGATGTTCGGCTCTCATTTGTGGTCTATATATCGACTCGAAAATAACACAAAAAATTAAGTTTTCGGTCCACCTCATTCCAAAATT
>NW_026875513.1:0-17522 GCF_032173495.1 Musca vetustissima | reverse complement strand
TGTATTTTTATGTTTAACGACTGAGTTACGTATTGCTAATCGCGAGTAATTCTAGCAAACTACGAGAGCTTCGTGTTGGAAAAATGTTCCTAGTTTATGTATAATGTAAACACACTCGACGCAATAAATAGTTTTAAGGGTACAGAAATTGGAAAAATACTGTGGAAAAATATTTCTTCAGTGTGTCAAATACCTTGCAATCTTGGCCAGCCTCGGAGTATAGATCCACAGAATGTTAAAGTTCTGTGGTAGTTGTGTAGGGTATCATATGATTTCTCCGATCAGTTTTTTCATTACAATTGGTTTACTTGACTTAAGATATAATTGGAGGGGCAACACTGGCGGTGTCTCAAGTTTACGATTATGTGTACGACTACGTATGTGGAATCACATACACTCGGTTGAACATAGATATTATCTGCTACTATCAAACGAAATCACACACATATACTGCCATGCAGACATACCCCTCTTGTTAGATATTCGAAAAAGTGCCTCCTGATGTGAGCTACATATGTTAGAAGATACGCTGTCGCAATGAGATGGCGAACTCTCCACGTGTTCATGTGTGTGTGTGTTATTGCCTGTGGTTATGTAGAAATGTGTGTAAGTATGTTTGAACACAAATTCCCAAACTTTTTATTAACGTTACTAGAATTTTATTCGTTTGGTCATCTTGATAATGCGAGGTTGAAACGAGTGCCATCATTTACCTATCACCCCCATCCATACCTGACTAGCATTCCATGTAAGCGTCAGGCGTCTGACTGACGTACACAATTAATTTGATAAACTTTATTATTTGTCTATTTAAGTTAGCTGAATATCAAAGGGTATCAAGCAGCACCTTACCTGAAGAATAGAAACATCCCTTACCGTAAGGGATGGATCAAAGTCTTCATTGAGTAAGAATTGCGGGAGGAGTTAAATTGGTATGCTTTAGGCGAATGTGTTGAGCGTTGATCAAAGTGCGGTTTAATTTTTTCGGCCCGTAACCCATTTTCTAGCAGAGTCAACAACACTCAAGATGTGAAATCTTTGAACATATGAATAAATTCCGAAAAAGCAGGACTTCTCAACATTCATATGACAAAAAACCAGGGACCGAAAATAACTGTTATTTTTTAAAATGCAAACAAAAAAATCTTCATGTTAGAGATATGGGACACCAATAGTGTCATATACCAATAGATTCGTACTGAGGAGCCCATTAAGGATATTGAGTGATCTTGAGAAAACACTTGTCAGTTCCATGTTAAGGATTATTTTTTAACGGAAAAAATAAACGTTGATTTTTAACTGTTAAAAATGATTTTTATTTTTTCCGTCAAAAATAAAAGTCTTTTTGGGACTTTTATTTTTTCCGTCAAAAATAACAGTCTTTTTGGGACTTTTTCATCAAAAATAATATTTGTTATAAATTTTTAAAAAAATAGTCTAGTGTACCAAATCATGAATATAAATTAAAGAATCATTCCCCTGACTATTAGGTCAAAGGTTATATAACTGGTACCAAACTCTATATGTTTATTTACGTAAAAAGATTTTTATTTTCTGCCGAAAAAAATAAAAGTCCCAAAAAGACTGTTATTTTTGACGGAAAAAATAAAAGTCCCAAAAAGACTTTCATTTTTGACGGAAAAAATAAAAATCATTTTTAACTGTTAAAAATCAACGTTTATTTTTTCCGTTAAAAAATAAATAATTAAAGTGGATTTTTTTTATTTAGGTCACATAATAACGGTTATTTTTTACCTGATTTGATATAAGTTATAACCGTTACGGTCCCTGCAAAAAACCGCTCCCCTATTTGCCCTACAATATGACACCTTATTTTTGTTAATCGAGCAATTGGTTAAAGAGTGACAACAATTGGAAAGGAAGGAAGGAAGGTGGACGGTGCCGACTATATGATACCACACACCATTTCGGTGGGTATACACAATAGATTTTTCTGGGAGTTTCGTTTCACCTCATCTTGGTAGTGATGTTGCACAGAAATGTTCGTATTGTTTGTCAATGTAAGAACCGATTTGATCCGATCTGATTCCCACATTCTTTCTTCGACTACCCCTGTTCAAAATGCTTTGAACAGAAATTTAATTTGTCAGCTCTTCTTGCCAGTCGTCAGCATGTTCAAAATACTTTGAACAGAATTTTGTAGTACAGAAGATTTGATCGTTGGATTGTTTTAAGATAAGAGTCTAAAATCCCACACGCAACGCTGATAAGACTGTTGTTGTTGGTGTTGAGATTTTATGACGCACACTATGGGAAAACTCTCCACAGATAAAATTCTATTATTAGAACAAATAGTTTATTGATAAGTATTGTGTAATAAGCTGGAACCCACCAATGATATTTTGGTGCCCCGGCAAGCCCTCACTGTGGAGGAATTTAGTTACAAAAGGCAGTGATGGCTTGCCGGGCGCACCAAAATGTCGTTTGAAGATTCCAGCTTATTACACAATACTTATCAATAAACTATTTGTTCTAATAATAGGATTTTTATCTGTGGAAGTTTTCCATAGTGTGCGTCATAAAATCTCAACACCAACAACGAACATCAGCGTGTGGGATTTTAGACTTTATCTTAAAAACAATGCAACAATCAAATCTTCTGTACTACAAAATTCTGTTCAAAGTATTTTGAACAACCCCAGCCACATGTCTCAACACTGTTTGTTTAGTTTGCTGTTTCCATCTTTAAATCGAAACATTTGCTTTGGCACTGATCACATTTCTATGCTTCTATTTGTACTTGGAACATTTGTATGTCGTAGCTACCTTGAATGAAATGAGCATATAGTCTGATTGTTGCCCAAGACTTTTCAGTTTTAAATACTTCAGAGGAAATTGCTCTAAAAGGAGATGTAGCTTCCAGTCTTTGCCCCAAAGAGAATACAACAAAAGAAGAACAACAGAGGTAAGATGGAAATATGCGTATGGCGGTTAATAGTGCCGCAAATGGGTACTCTGCCTCACACACACACCCACACCCACAAACAAATTCAAACACAAGTTTTTAATGGAAATTTATGTAAGAGAAAGAGGTCTATGAACAACCAACCCATCGCACAACCATTCACGCCAACACATTTATCCACTTGAATCTGACGTCTGTTGTTTGTGTTGTCATTGCGGACAAGTGGTGAATGTTGCATAATTGTCGCTGTGGTTGAATTTTCTTGGCCAGCGTAAAAAAACAGGATTACAAACACGACTACACAACGTGTTAGACCCTAGACTAGTTACCGGTCATATACATTGCTTTAATTTGTCACTGAACAACCTGGTAATTGTTGTGTGTGTTATATAAGCATCTTTCTATCGGGAGATCAGTTCCCAATTCCAAAGACATATTTTGAAAGCACTGAAGGTCGGACCCAGGCCTCGAAAACAGGTACAATTTTCGATTTTGTCGTTTATAAAGCCAAAACATGTGTACAGGTGGTCACAACAGTGGAAGTTGTAGTTATGTACTTCACCTCGTTGGCATGTTGTAACTCCTTCAAGTTGTTTTATTTGCTCGTTTGATGTATTTTTGTCGTTTCTGGGGTTCGCAATACTTGGACAATACACGCTGTTGCTGAAATAAAAGAAAGTTAGGTTAACACCTTCCTCTTCTGCTCGAACATACAATGCCACACACCAGTCTATAGACCATAAGGAAAATAACACCGACAACGACAGAAATCACTTCGACAACAAACAATAGCTCCTACCAAATTCATGGCGAAGGTGTTAAATGCTTTTGTGCTGTGCCGTCTTAAGTTGTGCCAGGCAAGCCAAGCCAAGTGCTTTCAACTTTTTGGGTCAGTTCCTGGGGGAGCCATACATTAAAATCAGTGTCATCACACTGATATGGAGTAGAAGGATAAGAAGAGTTGATGTAGCAGCAGAAACAACAACTACTCTTTTACAGAGGACATCTTAAATAATTAATGTTTTTTTTTCATTTTAGTTCCTTCGTTCGGTATGTGCGTACGTAAGAGAGAAAGACAGAGCGAAAGAGAGATAGATAGTACGAGTGTTTGTGTAATAGTAAAGTGTTTAGAATTTTTAATGGCCTCCACAGTAATATAGAAGGACACTGAATGTTGTCCCAACTCCCAGCGATGTAAGCCCGAGTTAAGGCGCAATTAAATAATATATCCATGTATGTTGGTAGCCAAGCGTTTCTTTATCATCTCCTTTAATCTGAATTACATAATCTTGTCCTTATCTCCACTATGAAAGCAAACGAGTGCCATAAAATAAGAAACTTTTGTAGAGGAAGTACTGTTCCATGAGATGCAGCTGGAAAAAACATTGGCTGCTCTTCCACCCGTACATGTGTCTTGTTGGCTTGCTGATATGTGTATGTGAGAACATTCCAAGTTCTCTACTACAATCTACGTTGTCGTTAAAAGGAAGCCTCCGTAGAAGCAACGTTCTGATTCTATGCAACTTGCCTAAATAGGGGATTACTTGGGTAAGGATGTGGACGGGAGGTGTCTTAACTATCATCAACGGGTGACAAGCGACAAACCATGACAACATTACATACATTTTACACGATTAGAATTTGAGATCGTAAAAGACAGCTAAAAAATGGGCGAATTTGTAAACATCTGGTTTCCCTAAAATGCCTACGTTTCGAGCTTATATAGGCTGCATGAGGGTGGTGTAGACGTTATATACCTTGCATGTATTACAAATACTAAGTGTTCAAGCGTTCTTTTGTGTGTCTGCTTTAAGGAATCGCCAAATGAATGCATGGCGATAATCGCATACGGAATAGGGTTATTACACCTTCTGTTCTAAGCACTTTGTTGACATTCGAGTGGGATTATTACAACATATTTAATTCATTGGGAAAATAAACAGATGACACGGCTAAGAATATGGTCCATCATTTTGCTAAAAGTGTTCATAAATTGTGTGATGAGTAGGGAATTGAATGCATTTTTATGGGCAGGGAATATTAACCTATTCAGCATCGGTTACTTGTTACTCACGTTCAGAATAAGAACACTGTATATGCTATGTTGGATTTACGAGGGATTTTAAACGTAACATTTGTCACACCTCCTTCAACTACATCTCTCATTTTATACATTAACACATTCAGTTGGGCAAACATAAACTTGAGGTGCATATTCAAGTTTCGAGGCTGGTGTAATTAAGAAATTCAAATATGTTGATGGCAACACGACAAGACTGATACTTCGTTTGATTTGCGCTAATTATTCACGTTTTAGTTGAGACAAACACACACACACACATTCGCAAACATGCAAATGATTCGTAAGACAACGACTTCAACATCTGGTGTTACTAACAATAACAAGGACCCGTGTACACATTCTAAAATGTTTGCCAAACTCCGTACAAATTTGAGTGCTTGTGTCGTTTGTCTTTGCCTGTCAGGGCTGTTGTTTTAAAACGAGAAAATATCAAACTTTATTTCGGCTATGATTTTTTGCTTCACAGTTATTTGAAAGGGGATGTGAAAGAACGTTCTTCCAAACGCTTCGTATTCGAATAAATGTACTTGTGTCCGTGGCATTACCATTGTGCCATGGAAGGTGTATTACAAAACTCTTTGTGCTGGAGAATACCTTGAGCGGATTTTTTGTTCGATCATCATACCCTGAATTAGATGCTGTTGTAAAATACAAATAAAAGAAAAGTCAATTCTTGGGATGATGTGCGTACATAAACCAACAACACAAAACTTGGCATGCATCTAAATTCCGGATTTAATCAATTCAAGGTAAACTTCAACTCATTTTCGTCGGAAGTCTCGTCAAGACACACTGACGAACATTCAAATATGTGAAAAAAATGAATAGCTTGTGGACGTTTTTATAATGCCTGTCGACAAGCAACCTGACGATGATTGTCACTTTGCCTAGTCCCAATTTGTAGATGCCGTACTTGTCAGCGTTACTATTAAAAGCACCCTCAATGTACTTATTCGATCGCCACACACTGTACACCAGACAGGGTAACTGTTGTCATTCTGTCGATACGCTAGGACGGTTACAAAAGAATTAACAGTAATTCAAAGTATCATTACTTAAACACGTTTTCGATTATACAGTCACAGTCATTATTTAAGAACCTAACAGGTGTTCCAATCATGCCCTATGACGTCAACCATTATGGTGTGTTATCTTAATATAGCATTTCCACATTAAATGAAACCTTTTACAAATTAAATGAACCCTTTTCCAAATTAAATGAAACCTTTTCCAAATTAAATGAAACCTTTTCCAAATTAAATGAACCCTTTTCCAAATAAAATGAACCCTTTTCCAAATTAAATGAAACCTTTTCCAATTGAAATGAAACCTTTTACAAATAGAATGAAACTTTTTCCAAATTAAATGAAACCTTTATTCTTATCTAAGGAAATATAATATTTGCAGTAATTTTAAACCAATATTTGAAAATTAAATCAAAGAATATAAACAACTGTAGTTGTATGGCTATGTAATTAACATAAATATTCTTTAATTCGGTGTGATTTCATTTAATATCTTTACTACATAAAACTAAATAAATAGTAATACAAACTGGGGTATTTCTTGACATTTTAATAAATAAATATTTAAGAACAAGAATTGAATACCCGGTCCTAAATGCGAAATACATATTTGACTTAATAAATTGTTGATGATAAGGTAACTGCTTATCTTAATGAAGGGGTTCCCGACTTGCAGCTTGTGGGATTTTCAAAACCATGTCCATAACGTAGTTAGAACAATCTTGCCGAGTAAGCTTTTGAATACTTCGCTCGATTACATCAACAATGTTATGTTCCATTGAAACGTCACACAGCTCAGCTCTTGGACATAATTTTTTTATTTTTGAAAATGCATTTTCGATTGGATTTAGCATTGGAGAATAAGGCGGTAAGAATTTAAGGTTGCATCTTTTGGAGGGTAATTTCAGGTTGACTTTCTATATAGAACTCAATCAGACTTAAAACTTGTGGTGTCAACAACTTAGTTCTATTTCCTCCACGCTTATTTTCCTTCAATGTTCCAAAATTTTGTTTGTATCTTCTTATAAATGTTTTTTTTTCGGAATTTATTTTTATGCAGGCTGCAGGTTTGCAGCCTCGGAAATGGTTCTCCCCTCTTCATAGAATTTAAATAATAACAATTTCATGTCTTTTGTTATTTTGTTATACTGACCCAATTTGTTTCGGGGTCTTGTAGATTTAGCTTTGGTAGGTTCTGGAGCATTTCCACTTGCAATACTTGGCGAGGATATTGATTCTTCCTCAGGTTCCCAATTATCAGAGCTTCCCGAGTTAAAATCAGGTTCGCATTTATTTTAAACGTTGCTATTTTTAAATACAGTGAACTCTCGATAATGTGAACATCCAAAACAGTAAACTCTCGACAATGTGAAGTAATTACAAACAAAATTTTGGAACATTGAAGGAAAATAAGCGTGGAGGAAATAGAACTAAGTTGTTGACACCACATGTTTAGTCTGATAGTTCTATATAGAAAGTCAACCTGGAATTACCCTCAAAGCCATAAAAACTAAACTGTTGAGAGAAAATGATATAAATATTTCCACAAGCTGCATAGAATATGGATTACGGAAATTAAAAATTACGTTGAAGATGGCCTCTATTGAAATAGAACGAAAGAATGACTCCAGAACATTAGGCTTGAGACAAAAATATGCTCAAGACTTTACAAAATGGATACCCCAACAAGGAGAAAAATTAATATTCATTGATGAGTGTGGATTTAATCTTCACATACGAAGAACCCAAGCCCGTTCAAAACAAGGAACAAGAGCACACATTGTGTTGCCTACGGTCAGAGGTCGTATGCAGTCAATGCTGACAGATTTAAATTATTTTTTTTTTGAGAAAATCAATCCAGAGTTGGAAAATAACGCTCAAAAACAAAAGCGACATGACATAAAAAATTTGATCGAATCCAAAAGATGCAACCTTAAACTCTTACCGCCTTATTCTCCAATGCTAAATCCAATCGAAAATGCATTTTCAAAAATAAAAAAATTATGTCCAAGAGCTGAGCTGTGTGACGTTTCAATGGAACATAACATTGTTGATGTAATCGAGCGAAGTATTCAACAGCTTACTCGGCAAGATTGTTCTAACTACGTTATGGACATGGTTTTGAAAATCCCACAAGCTGCAAGTCGGGAACCCCTTCATTAAGATAAGCAGTTACCTTATCATCAACAATTTATTAAGTCAAATATGTATTTCGCATTTAGGACCGGGTATTCAATTCTTGTTCTTAAATATTTATTTATTAAAATGTCAAGAAATACCCCAGTTTGTATTACTATTTATTTAGTTTTATGTAGTAAAGATATTAAATGAAATCACACCGAATTAAAGAATATTTATGTTAATTACATAGCCATACAACTACAGTTGTTTATATTCTTTGATTTAATTTTCAAATATTGGTTTAAAATTACTGCAAATATTATATTTCCTTAGATAAGAATAAAGGTTTCATTTAATTTGGAAAAAGTTTCATTCTATTTGTAAAAGGTTTCATTTCAATTGGAAAAGGTTTCATTTAATTTGGAAAAGGGTTCATTTTATTTGGAAAAGGGTTCATTTAATTTGGAAAAGGTTTCATTTAATTTGGAAAAGGTTTCATTTAATTTGGAAAAGGGTTCATTTAATTTGTAAAAGGTTTCATTTAATGTGGAAATGCTATATATAAAAGAGCTTAGTTTTAAGTGAGTGAGCGACTGAGTGACTGACAGATCATCGCCCAGACGAAACGGCTAAAGCTAGTGTGGGTTGTTGTTGATGTGTAGGCGTGAGATAAGGCTGAATTTTTGGAAATTCGAACTAGAAGGGTACGAAAAGTACTAAAATGTACCAAATATGGCACCGTTTGTATTAGGCGAACGGGAAGATCTAGAATTCTGAAATTTGGAATGTGGGTCACTGATGGAAAGTTAGAAAGATGTACAAAAGGGTTATTGGAAATTCGACCTATAAGTGTACGATAAGTACTAAAAATTACTAAATTTAGTTCTAATTGTATATGTATTGCACATATAAAACTAGAATCTTGAAATTTTATAAGGAATACAGGTTGGAAAGTGTGATGATGTATGAAAAAGTTTTAAGAAATTCGTATTTATGTGTATAAAATGTACAAAATGGTACTATTTGCATTTAGTTAAGTGTATAGAGATGGAATCCTGAATAGAGGAATTAGGACTACTATTGGCGTACAGTACTGAGGTAGCTTTAAAAAATCGTATTTATGTGTACGAAAAGTACTAAATAGAGCTGGAGTCTTCAAATTGGGAATTAAAATGACTGTTGGAGTGTAGAATTGAGATAGTTTAGGAAATTCGTACTTATTGGTATTCCCTTTCCGCATACGAAGTAGCGGGCACTTTGCTTGTAACAGAATAAAATGTTGGATATGTGTTTAAAGTTTTCTATAAATTAAAAATAATAATAATAAAATAATTTGTATTATATAAATTATAATAATGTATTTTTTATTTTTAATTATTTCTTTTGTAATAGTTTTCTAAAGTATACATGTTTTCCATTGATATGTTTATGTTTAATTTTTTTGTAAATAGAGTATAGAATTATAATAATATTTCTGTAAAAAGTATGCACTTTTTGTAAAGTGTAAAGTATTGTTGTAAATTAATTAGTATACTTATTTTTTTGTTCGTAAGTTCGAAATTAGAAGTTAGTGTATTTTTTATGTGTATTTTTTTGATACAAACAAATATTATTTATAAGACTTTAATAACTGAAAGTAAATGCAACGATGAATTAAAAACATGAAACGAAATTATAAATTGTTTTTCTTTTTCTAAATGAAACTATGCAAATATAAAAAAAAATGTTTATTTTATTTCTGTATTTTTACCAGGGTACTATATAGTCATAGCCAAGGAATCATATTAATGGTTAAATATTGGTCATTGCTAAAGAATCGGCAAATTTTATTTTGAAAAAAAAAATTAGGCTATTACTTGAAATTGGAAAGCGGTCAAAATGACCGCTTTCCAATTTTAGATTCAAATTAAATCAAAACAATTTTGACACCGAGAATGGGGGGTCCCCTTAACACTAGAACGCCGAAGGCGGTCATTTTGACCGCTTTCCAATTTCAAGTACAAAAGCAACTGTGCATTTAATGACACTTTTTTTAAATATGGTGACTTTTTGTACCTTATTGAATTACGTTTATTATAAAAAATTCACCAAATTTTAAAAAAAGTGTCATTAAATGCACAGTTGCTTTTGTACTTGAAATTGGAAAGCGGTCAAAATGACCGCCTTCCGGGTTCTAGTGTTAAGGGGACCCGCCATTCTCGGTGTCAAAATTGTTTTGATTTAATTTGAATCTAAACTAATTCAAGAATGTCCCTAGAAAATTTTACGTGAAAATCTCAAGATCTCTTGACGATATAGCCGATTTATTGGGTTTCATGCATAAAACTTGATCTTGAGCTCGGACTCGATTTTATGAGTAAAAGGTGCTTGTCGTATGCATAATAAAATTTGATGTATTTGCTTTTACTCACTGTTCACGTTTGATCTCTTCTTGCTAAGTTTTAACTTAGAAATTGAAGTTGGATGAGATTGTTTTCATTTTCATATGCATAAAAACAAGCTTTGGCTTACTTTTGTGAGCTCTTGCTTAACTTTTGTTGAGCATGCCTCTTAGTTGACTCGCGTACACTAAAAAGGAATCATGGCTGAATATGTTGTTCCACAAATAAATAAAAAATGTTATCAAGAGCGTAAGACAAATTTAGCAAGTGAGGATAAAAAATTATACAGGTTTGTAATCTTAATTATTATTATTTTGTATATAATTAAAAATAAAATGAAAAATACAAAAATTTGATGATAGCAGCATTTGCTGGTTAACGAATTATTTTTTTGGTGCCCTCAGCAACATTGATAAAATTCGACTCTATATAAGATTGTGTGCAGATCCTGGATTCCAAAATGGTATAGCCACAGATATTGGAGTACATCAATGTTGCAAAATTTATATCTGGCAAAGCAAGCGAGTGGAAAAAATTCCCGAAAGATGCAGATAAAATGAAATGGCAAGCAAATTATTGCTTTCCATTAGTAATTGGAATTATTGATTTTTTCTTATTATTAATGCTTGGTAACTGAATTCAAGTAAATGTTTATTTTCTTTAATTTTTTGTACTAAGCATGTAGATATATCGTCAGTTTCTATTTTATTATTAGTATTTACTACAACTTCTAATACACTACCTCTTGACGACATGTTAGCACTTCAATAACAATTAGAAGTTTGATCTCAATTTGCTCAAGTAATTGCAAATGGTTTGATCTCATTTTATGCATACATCATCATCATTTTCTGTGATAAATTATGTTCACAATCACTGATAATTATTCCTTTTAGTGTACGCGAGTCAACTAAGAGGCATGCTCAACAAAAGTTAAGCAAGAGCTCACAAAAGTAAGCAAAAGCTTGTTTTTATGCATATGAAAATCAGAACAATCTCATCCAACATCAATTTCTAAGTTCAAACTGAGCAAGAAGAGATCAAACGTGAGCAGTGAGTAAAAGCAAATACATCAAATTTTATTATGCATACGACAAGCACATTTTACTCAAAAAATCCAGTCCGAGCTCAAGCTCACGTTTTCTGCATGAGTCCCATTGTGTCAGCATCAAGTGACGTCTAAAGGGCTTCTCAAACTTTAAACGCGTTTTTCTCCAAACATTGGTTTTGCGAATGGCGGGCACGATAACTCAAAAACTAATAACCAAATCGATTCCAAATTTTTACACGTTTCTCTGTGAGTGTATAGCTATCGTATGAACTAGGATAACCCCAATCGGTGATTTTCCAAAAGGTCCGCCATTTTGTTAAAGTCAATAATCCTTGTTCCCTTAACACAAATAAAATGATAAATATTGGTCTTTGACATACAATCGGCAAATTGTATTTTGAAAACTTTTGTAAGGCAATAACATGCAAATTTATCCAGAGTTCCAGAGTTATGAGACAAAAACCAGGACATTTAATTCTACATTTATGAAATTTCCAGTTACGGTATCAATATATGGCGCTCCGTTCGCCAAATTGTATGGTCGTGAAGGAAATTGAAATCGGTATATATCTATATGAAACGGAGTAAAAAACGCCGCTTCAATGGATCGATTATACAGCCATAAATTTGAAGTTATGAAATTCAATGATTTGAAAGCGTTAAATTATGGACCAAACTGAAGATGTATGACAGAAAAACAAAACACGGAATGTTAAAAACAGTGTTGCCAAAAATATAATAGCTACAAATCACCTTTATAGGTCTAATAAATATATTGTGTAATAGGTCTGTAAATATATTGTAACCATTGCTGCAAAATTCATTAAAATCGGTTAAGTATTTCCGAAGTTATTCGAATTTCAATTCTACCATTCTCCGAAATATACTTTCTGTTCGATGCTGGTCGCCTATTACCAAAAAATGGAAAACATCATTTCATTTTCAGGTAATAGGCGACCAGAATCGAGCAGGAGGTGTATTTCGGACCATCGTTGAATTGAAATATAAATATCTCGGCAACTACTAAACCGATTTTTATAAAGTTTCTGGATATGATTAGAGGAAATTCTGAAGTTTTATTACACACTTACATATATTTCGTATATTGTTTGACTGCCAAACATCTTCAGTTCGGGCTATAATTTAACAATGAATAGTCATAAAAACAACCATTGTTTTTTTTTTTTAATGTGTGCTCTGTTTAAATGGTTCGCAGCCCGTTTCTTCAATGTTATGGCTGTATAATCGACCCACTTAAGTGGATATTCCTTACACTTTTATTAATATAGACATATACCGATTTAAATTTCCTTAACGACCTGGTGATTTAGCGACCGCAGCGTCATCTATTGATGCAGTAAATGAAAAATTTATTGTCGTGTTTTTTTACATAACTGTTGAATTATTGCAGATATTGTAAAAAAATGTGCCATATGAAAGATAGGAAGTCTGGCTATTTCGTGATTTAATTTTAAGTAAAATTTATAAAATATGAAAAAAATATGAACTATTTTTGAATGAAAGTATTCAGCTGAGCCTGGCATCGTTCATCAATTTGTTCCTCTACACTACCATTGTATTAAGCTACTATTAAGTAAATAGTGTATGTAGTTGATTTAGTTCTTTATGTGCCTTCTTCGTTTATTGAAATAAAACAAATAAACAGATTTAAAAAATTACTAAAAATGTGTGTCTATTTAGTGGGGGTTCACAGTATTAGTATCTTAGTAACAATAACGCCCAATGTATCAATAATGGCTCCCAATGAATTTGGAAAAAAAAATCCAAAAAATTGGTGCAATTTTGCGCAAATTTCACAAAAATGCCAGGCGCCCAGAATGAAGTAGCAAGTTGCCCGCCAAAAATAAAAATTTCGAAAAATTTTGGTCTGGCAACACCCACCCCGCGAAAAAATTCGAGCGCCTAAAAGTATGCTACAAATTTTGTAATTTCTTTGTACGGCATTGCCAGATGCAATTTTTACATTTTTTTTTATTGGCGGGCTACTTTCTAGTTTCTTCTGGGCGCCTGGTATTTTTGTGAAATTTGCGCAAAAAATGCATACAACCAGGTGAATGAAAAATTGTGACGTCATCACACAAATTATGTTGCATGCGTAGGGGCCATGTATACTTACCATATTTGTTGTATACGTAAATAAAAACAAAAAGTATTTTTAGTAAATTCATTATTCTTTATTTTTATTCAATATTCTTTGTAAAAAAATATATACATACATTTAAAAATATATATATATATATATATATATATATATATAAAAATATTAAATATAAATTTTAAGAAATAATTTTCTTAACAACATAGCCCACTTATTTGGACTATATTCTATTGTAATCCTTCCTTGTGGAATTTTATGATTGAGAGATGAGGATAATTCCGAAATATGTATTGATCAATTTCGGCGGGCCTGCCTTATTTTCAAATAATTTGTATATCGTTTTCGATTGTCATCATACGAAAATTCGAGCATATATAATTCATAAAAACCTGGAATGAATAATAAAAGACAAATTAAAAAAAAAATATATAAGTACTATATGGTATTATATTCGGTACAAATTAGATTTGGACGTACAAATCGAGTTGGAATCCTGAAATTTTAAATTAACATTAGCGTCGAAGTGTATGATTGGGATATATACGTAGTTTTGGAATTTTTTGCTTATGTGTGCGAAAAGTACTAAATCGTACTATAATTGGTACAATTTAAGTTTGGATGAACCGATTGAGCTGGAACAATGCAATTAGGAGTCAGGATCACTGTTGGGGTGTAGGATTATGGTATGTAGAGAACTTTTGAAAATTCGTACTAATGTGCACTATATGGTACCAAATTTGGATTTGGGTGAACCGATAGAGCTGGAAGCTTCACATTTGGAGTTAGGATCATGGTTAGGGTAGAATTGAGCTACTTGGGAAATTTGGGAAATTCCCACTAATGTGAACTATATTTGTACAATTTAAATTTTGGGTGAACCGATGCGATGAAGTTTTGGATATTTGTACAAATTGATACCAAATGCGGGTTTGAGTGAACCGATTGAGTTGGAATTTTGAAATTTGACGTTCCGATCACTTTTGGGGTGTAAGATTGGGCTTTGTGGAAAGTTTTGGAAATTCGTACTAATGTGTACTAAATTTGGTACAATTTAACTTTTAAGTGAACCTATTGAGCTGGAAACCTTGAAATTTGGAATTAGGGTTACAGTTTGGGTGTAGGATTGGTCTATGTAGAAAGTTTTGGAAACTTGTACTAATATGTACAAAATAGTACCAAATGTAGATTTGAGTGAACCGATAGAGCCAGAATCTTGAAAGTTGAAGTTAGGATTACTGTTGGGGTGTAGGATTGAGCTATGTTGGAGGTTTTGGAAATGTCTACTAATGTGTACTAAATGGCACTAAATTTGGTACAATTTGGATTAAAAGCTAACCGATAGAGCTGGAAATTGAGTAATAAGATTTCCATTGGATTGCATGATTTTCATTGGAAATTATGGTAATTTATACTAATATTTACTAACAGGTACATAATTTGGATTTGCGTGAAGCTATATTTGAAATTTGTAAATTTTATTCGAGTACAAAGGGAAAAAACCACAACAAATTTTGTATACGAAACCATTTTTCTTTACAATGGAATTGCCATTATTACAAATGTCAGGCATTTTTCGCAGGGCTGAGATGAGAAGTCATTGAATTTGAAAAATAGTAATCTTATCCGTAAATAATCCACGAACGATTCTGCATACGCTCAAAAAAGCCTTTGGTACTAACAGTGGCAAATATGAAAATTTAAATGCTAATAGCCAATTATCTGCTTTTAAGTGGAATGTAAATACAAGGGTCTACTGTTTGCATATATAGCCGTAGTTAAGCGGGGTCGGTGTATTACAACTGAGTTGAAACTCACGTAGCGGATACATAGGACTTCGCTTAAATACGTGATGTTACACACAGGCTCATACAGGCATTCGTCCGACCCAAAGTGGGCCGAAATTCAGAGTTACTCTTTGCGTACGCCTATCTAGCAATTTGTCCACAACGCTTCTTCATTGCTGTAATCATCTTCGTAGCTGTTCTTGTATTTGTTGCTATCGGCCTAAGTTCACGAAAAAAACAATTGGTTGTGCGTATCATCGTTGCCAAGGAGTGTTGGAGGAGGTGTATCCGCAACAACTCAGCTTCGGGATCTCAAGGGCATACATTTAATGATAATTCACTTCTAATAGAGTTTTTTTTTTTTTGGTTTTCATTTTGTGACATTGCCAGTTACTGGTTGTTGTAGGTTTGTTTTCATTTGTCACTACGTTGTTGGCTGGTTGGTCGGTCGGTATGTTGAGCCCAAAATTACTCTCTTCAAATGTGCGTGTGTGTGTCTGTGGCGGCGCAGTAAGCCCAACAAAAAATAGACAAACGATTAACTTAATCCATCATTAATTTAGAAAGTCATTAATTTTAAAACAGACCACACCACCGAGCCATGACATTTACACAAAGACGTCAGGATAACATTCTCCCTACATTCCCATGGTAAGTATTGTCGCTTGCGATTTGGAATCCTGGGCAATTTTGCCTACACTTAAAATGTTCATCCGAGGAATCAATGGCTGGCAACTGGAACAATTTTACCAAACCAATAGATTTACTTCTGGTATTCTAAGTGCCACAAATGGACGTCCGTGAAAAAGAAAACGCCAACAACATCGTTCGTTAATATCATTAGCCCAAATCGGTTCTAAGCCCTGGGAATTACTCGGATATCGATGGTGCAATTGAATGAAACAAAATAATATGTAAATTGCCGGATGGACTTCATCATTTCAAAGCTTGAATGCCTAATTGCTGGAATAGGCGTAGATTTGCCCACTATTAATTTATGGCTGGTACGAAGGGGCCAAATCAAATCAACACAACATTAAAAGGACTTTACTCATATTGACCGCTTTCAAATTGATATTAAAAATGATTTAATGTGTTTCTTTGCGATACAAAATCAAAATGTACTCTAGTTGTACGAGAATACAACAGAATGAGATGTAGCTTTGTGGCTGTCGAATTATGCTATAGTCGTTCGACTTAGAATTATTTGCGTTTATTAAGTCTTCACCTTGAAGCCATCATCGGCTCCCCGCATAGCCTTTGACTAGCAATTTGTAGTGATAAATTATTTGGCAAGAACTTGCGCCATCAACTGCAACTACAACAAAGCCTAATCCTTACCTGCAGCCATCGTCATGGTCAAACATAGTTATTTTTTAATAACTATAAAAATATAATAAAAAGGCTACTCTGGCTACTCTAAAGCTATTCGAACGATGTCACCTGCATGCCAAGAGGGGGTGAGAGTGTTGCTTGATACTGTTGTCGAGTGAGCGACAAGTACACAGCCCACACGCCTGACAGCCAGCACAGATGTTTTGTGCAGCTGGTAGTAGAACATCGTGTAAGTAGTCAGTTGAAATAAGAATTGTGTTCCGGGCCAGTTTTTAGCCACGAACTCCAATGAAAACCCTAACCATCCATGTAACCACGCAGTGGCGACTGCCACCAATATCGGCAACACTGAAAACACAAGGAGAGAAAGGCAATGGCGTTCTAGGAGAATTCATGTGGAAAACTGCATTTATGTGGCATTTTTTATATTCTCAGTCCCAACATAACGGTATATGTACATTCCAGCCAACAACAGTGTTTCTTCGTTTTCTTCTTTTGGTGTACTTCACAAAGAATGAAAAGGATTTACTGTGTCATGAGAAACACTGGCGACTGCAATTTAAAGGCATGTGTGTGCGAGTAACGTTGCAACCTTGAATAGTTTAGTGAATATTTCTTCAACTATTTTCAAGTGTATCCAAAGCAAAGTTGTACTCAAAATATCTAAACACCTTCCCAACCAACCACACGTACAGGT
>NW_026875512.1:0-17715 GCF_032173495.1 Musca vetustissima | reverse complement strand
CTACCCAGAGTCCCACTGTCACTGAGACTTGCAATGAAAATCGACTGACCATTTTAGTTTTTGCGCAATATGGCGTTTTCTACACAGAGTCCCCACTTTTTTCCACAACATGGCGTTTTCTACACAGACTCCCCATTGTCACTGGAAAATCGAGAAAATCCGTTTAGCAAAGTTTTTTTTCGGTATAAGGTGTATATATTCTGAAAGTACGTTTCGAGACCTTTCAATTGATGTGGGTCTCCATACTGCATCCATTTTAGTTTTTGCGCTATATGGCGTTTTCTACACAGAATCGCCACTGTCACTGAGACTTGCAAGGAAAATCGAGAAAATCCGTTAGGCGAAGGTTTGTTTTCGGCATAGGGTGTATATATTCTGAAAGTACATTTCGAGACCTTTCAATTGATGTGGGTCTCCATACTGCATCCATTTTAGTTTTTGCGCAATATGGCGTTTTCTACCCAGAGTCCCCACTGTCACTGAGACTTGCAATGAAAATCGAGAAAATCCGTTAGGCGAAGGTTTGTTTTTCGGAATATGGTGTGTATATTCTGACAGTACATTTTGAGACCTTTCAATTGATGTGGGTCTCCATACTGCATCCATTTTAGTTTTTGCGCAATATGGCGTTTTCTACACAGAGTCCCCACTGTCACTGAGACTTGCAAGGAAAATCGAGAAAATCCGTTTAGCAAAGTTTTTTCTTCGGTATAAGGTGTATATATTCTGAAAGTACATTTCGAGACCTTTCAATTGATGTGCGTATCAATACTGCATCCATTTTAGTTTTTGCGCAATATGGCGTTTTCTACACAGAGTCCCCACTTTTTTCCACAACATGGCGTTTTCTACATTGTCACTGGAAAATCGAGAAAATCCGTTTAGCAAAGTTTTTTTCGGTATAAGGTGTATATATTTTGAAAGTACATTTCGAGACCTTTCAATTGATGTGGGTCTTCATACTGCATCCATTTTAGTTTTTGCGCTATATGGCGTTTTCTACACAGAGTCCCCACTGTCACTGAGACTTGCAATGAAAATCGAGAAAATCCGTTAGGCGAAGGTTTGTTTTTCGGTATATGGTGCTTTAATTGATGTGGGTCTCCATACTGCATCCATTTTAGTTTTTGCGCAATATGGCGTTTTCTACCCAGAGTCCCCACTGTCACTGAGACTTGCAACCAAAATCGAGAAAATCCGTTAGGCGAAGGTTTGTTTTTCGGCATATGGTGTGTATATTCTGAAAGTACATTTCGAGACCTTTCAATTGATGTGGGTATCAATACTGCATCCATTTTAGTTTTTGCGCAATATGGCGTTTTCTACACAGAGTCCCCACTGTAATTGATGTGGGTATCAATACTGCATCCATTTTAGTTTTTGCGCAATATGGCGTTTTCTACACAGAGTCCCCACTTTTTTCCACAACATGGCGTTTTCTACACAGACTCCCCATTGTCACTGGAAAATCGAGAAAATCCGTTTAGCAAAGTTTTTTCTTCGGTATAAGGTGTATATATTCTGAAAGTACATTTCGAGACCTTTCAATTGATGTGGGTCTCCATACTGCATCCATTTTAGTTTTTGCGCTATATGGCGTTTTCTACACAGAATCGCCACTGTCACTGAGACTTGCAAGGAAAATCGAGAAAATCCGTTAGGCGAAGGTTTGTTTTTCGGCATATGGTGTATATATTCTGAAAGTACATTTCGAGACCTTTCAATTGATGTGCGTATCAATACTGCATCCATTTTAGTTTTTGCGCAATATGGCGTTTTCTACACAGAGTCCCCACTTTTTTCCACAACATGGCGTTTTCTACACAGACTCCCCATTGTCACTGGAAAATCGAGAAAATCCGTTTAGCAAAGTTTTTTCTTCGGTATAAGGTGTATATATTCTGAAAGTACGTTTCGAGACCTTTCAATTGATGTGGGTCTTCATACTGCATCCATTTTAGTTTTTGCGCTATATGGCGTTTTCTACACAGAGTCCCCACTGTCACTGAGACTTGCAATGAAAATCGAGAAAATCCGTTAGGCGAAGGTTTGTTTTTCGGTATAAGGTGTATATATTCTGAAAGTACATTTTGAGACCTTTCAATTGATGTGGGTCTCCATACTGCATCCATTTTAGTTTTTGCGCTATATGGCGTTTTCTACACAGAGTCCCCACTGTCACTGAGACTTTCAATGAAAATCGAGAAAATCCGTTAGGCGAAGGTTTGTTTTTCGGAATAGGGTGTATATATTCTGAAAGTACATTTCGAGACCTTTCAATTGATGTGGGTATCAATACTGCATCCATTTTAGTTTTTGCGCAATATGGCGTTTGATGTGGGTCTTCATACTGCATCCATTTTAGTTTTTGCGCTATATGGCGTTTTCTACACAGAGTCCCCACTGTCACTGAGACTTGCAATGAAAATCGAGAAAATCCGTTAGGCGAAGGTTTGTTTTTCGGCATATGGTGTATATTCTGAAAGTACATTTCGAGACCTTTCAATTGATGTGGGTATCAATACTGCATCCATTTTAGTTTTTGCGCAATATGGCGTTTTCTACACAGAGTCCCCACTTTTTTCCACTGGCGTTTTCTACACAGACCCCATTGTCACTGGAAAATCGAGAAAATCCGTTTAGCAAAGTTTGTTTTTCGGTATAAGGTGTATATATTCTGAAAGTACATTTCGAGACCTTTTAATTGATGTGGGTCTCAATACTGCATCCATTTTAGTTTTTGCGCAATATGGCGTTTTCTACACAGAGTCCCCACTTTTTTCCACAACATGGCGTTTTCTACACAGACTCCCCATTGTCACTGGAAAATCGAGAAAATCCGTTTAGCAAAGTTTTTTCTTCGGTATATGGTGTATATATTCTGAAAGTACGTTTCGAGACCTTTCAATTGATGTGGGTCTCCATACTGCGTCCATTTTAGTTTTTGCGCAATATGGCGTTTTCTACACAGAGTCCCACTGTCACTGAGACTTGCAACCAAAATCGAGAAAATCCGTTAGGCGAAGGTTTGTTTTCCGGCATATGGTGTGTATATTCTGAAAGTACATTTCGAGACCTTTCAATTGATGTGGGTATCAATACTGCATCCATTTTAGTTTTTGCGCAATATGGCGTTTTCTACACAGAGTCCCCACTGTCACTGAGACTTGCAAGGAAAATCGAAAAAGTCCGTTAGGCGAAAGTTTGTTTTTCGGCATAGGGTGTATATATTCTGAAAGTACATTTCGAGACCTTTCAATTGATGTGCGTATCAATACTGCATCCATTTTAGTTTTTGCGCAATATGGCGTTTTCTACCCAGAGTCCCCACTGTCACTGAGACTTACATGGCGTTTTCTACACAGACTCCCCATTGTCACTGGAAAATCGAGAAAATCCGTTTAGCAAAGTTTTTTCTTCGGTATAAGGTGTATATATTCTGAAAGTACGTTTCGAGACCTTTCACTGAGACTTGCAATGAAAATCGAGAAAATCCGTTAGGCGAAGGTTTGTTTTTCGGCATATGGTGTGTATATTCTGAAAGTACATTTCGAGACCTTTCAATTGATGTGGAGAAAATCAATACTGCATCCATTTTAGTTTTTGCGCAATATGGCGTTTTCTACACAGAGTCCCCACTGTCACTGAGACTTGCAACTGGAAAATCGAGAAAATCCGTTAGGCGAAGGTTTGTTTTTCGGCATATGGTGTGTATATTCTGAAAGTACATTTCGAGACCTTTCAATTGATGTGGGTATCAATACTGCATCCATTTTAGTTTTTGCGCAATATGGCGTTTTCTACACAGAGTCCCCACTGTCACTGAGACTTGCAAGGAAAATCGAGAAAATCCGTTAGGCGAAAGTTTGTTTTTCGGCATAGGGTGTATATATTCTGAAAGTACATTTCGAGACCTTTCAATTGATGTGGGTCTCCATACTGCATCCATTTTAGTTTTTGCGCAATATGGCGTTTTCTACACAGAGTCCCCACTGTCACTGAGACTTGCAATGAAAATCGAGAAAATCCGTTAGGCGAAGGTTTGTTTTTCGGAATATGGTGTGTATATTCTGAAAGTACATTTCGAGACCTTTCAATTGATGTGGGTCTCCATACTGCATCCATTTTAGTTTTTGCGCAATATGGCGTTTTCTACCCAGATTCCCCACTGTCACTGAGACTTGCAACCAAAATCGAGAAAGTCCGTTAGGCGAAAGTTTGTTTTTCGGTATAAGGTGTATATATTCTGAAAGTACATTTCGAGACCTTTCAATTGATGTGCGTATCAATACTGCATCCATTTTAGTTTTTGCGCAATATGGCGTTTTCTACACAGAGTCCCCACTTTTTTCCACAACATGGCGTTTTCTACACAGACTCCCCATTGTCACTGGAAAATCGAGAAAATCCGTTTAGCAAAGTTTTTTCTTCGGTATAAGGTGTATATATTCTGAAAGTACGTTTCGAGACCTTTCAATTGATGTGGGTCTTCATACTGCATCCATTTTAGTTTTTGCGCTATATGGCGTTTTCTACACAGAGTCCCCACTGTCACTGAGACTTGCAATGAAAATCGAGAAAATCCGTTAGGCGAAGGTTTGTTTTTCGGTATAAGGTGTATATATTCTGAAAGTACGTTTCGAGACCTTTCAATTGATGTGGGTATCAATACTGCATCCATTTTAGTTTTTGCGCAATATGGCGTTTTCTACCCAGAGTCCCCACTGTCACTGAGACTTGCAACCAAAATCGAGAAAATCCGTTAGGCGAAGGTTTGTTTTCCGGCATATGGTGTGTATATTCTGAAAGTACATTTCGAGACCTTTCAATTGATGTGGGTATCAATACTGCATCCATTTTAGTTTTTGCGCAATATGGCGTTTTCTACACAGAGTCCCCACTGTCACTGAGACTTGCAAGGAAAATCGAGAAAGTCCGTTAGGCGAAAGTTTGTTTTTCGGCATAGGGTGTATATATTCTGAAAGTACATTTCGAGACCTTTCAATTGATGTGCGTATCAATACTGCATCCATTTTAGTTTTTGCGCAATATGGCGTTTTCTACACAGAGTCCCCACTTTTTTCCACAACATGGCGTTTTCTACACAGACTCCCCATTGTCACTGGAAAATCGAGAAAATCCGTTTAGCAAAGTTTTTTCTTCGGTATAAGGTGTATATATTCTGAAAGTACGTTTCGAGACCTTTCAATTGATGTGGGTCTCCATACTGCATCCATTTTAGTTTTTGCGCTATATGGCGTTTTCTACACAGAATCGCCACTGTCACTGAGACTTGCAAGGAAAATCGAGAAAATCCGTTAGGCGAAGGTTTGTTTTCCGGCATATGGTGTATATATTCTGAAAGTACATTTCGAGACCTTTCAATTGATGTGGGTCTCCATACTGCATCCATTTTAGTTTTTGCGCAATATGGCGTTTTCTACACAGAGTCCCCACTGTCACTGAGACCTGCAAGGAAAATCGAGAAAGTACGTTAGGCGAAAGTTTGTTTTTCGGCATATGGTGTATATATTCTGAAAGTACATTTCGAGACCTTTCAATTGATGTGGGTCTCCATACTGCATCCATTTTAGTTTTTGCGCAATATGGCGTTTTCTACACAGAGTCCCCACTTTTTTCCACAACATGGCGTTTTCTACACAGACTCACCATTGTCACTGGAAAATCGAGAAAATCCGTTTAGCAAAGTTTTTTTTCGGTATAAGGTGTCTTTTTTTTTAAAGTAAATTTCGTTACCTTTCAATTGATGTGGGTCTCCATACTGCATCCATTTTAGTTTTTGCGCAATATGGCGTTTTCTACACAGAGTCCCCACTGTCACTGAGACTTGCAACTGGAAAATCGAGAAAATCCGTTAGGCGAAGGTTTGTTTTTCGGCATATGGTGTATATATTCTGAAAGTACATTTCGAGACCTTTCAATTGATGTGGGTCTCCATCCATTTTAGTTTTTGCGCAATATGGCGTTTTCTACACAGAGTCCCCACTGTCACTGAGACTTGCAAGGAAAATCGAGAAAATCCGTTAGGCGAAGGTTTGTTTTCCGGTATAAGGTGTATATATTCTGAAAGTACATATCGAGACCTTTCAATTGATGTGGGTCTCAATACTGCATCCATTTTAGTTTTTGCGCAATATGGCGTTTTCTACACAGAGTCCCCACTGTCACTGAGACTTGCAAGGAAAATCGAGAAAATCCGTTAGGCGAAGGTTTGTTTTCCGGCATATGGTGTATATATTCTGAAAGTTCATTTCGAGACCTTTCAATTGATGTGGGTATCAATACTGCATCCATTTTAGTTTTTGCGCAATATGGCGTTTTCTACACAGAGTCCCCACTGTCACTGAGACTTGCAAGGAAAATCGAGAAAGTCCGTTAGGCGAAAGTTTGTTTTTCGGCATATGGTGTATATATTCTGAAAGTAAATTTCGAGACCTTTCAATTGATGTGGGTATCAATACTGCATCCATTTTAGTTTTTGCGCAATATGGCGTTTTCTACACAGAGTCCCCACTTTTTTCCACAACATGGCGTTTTCTACACAGACTCCCCATTGTCACTGGAAAATCGAGAAAATCCGTTTAGCAAAGTTTTTTTTCGGTATAAGGTGTATATATTCTGAAAGTACGTTTCAAGACCTTTCAATTGATGTGGGTCTCCATACTGCATCCATTTTAGTTTTTGCGCTATATGGCGTTTTCTACACAGAGTCCCCACTGTCACTGAGACTTGCAATGAAAATCGAGAAAATCCGTTAGGCGAAGGTTTGTTTTCCGGCATATGGTGTGTATATTCTGAAAGTACATTTCGAGACCTTTCAATTGATGTGGGTATCAATACTGCATCCATTTTAGTTTTTGCGCAATATGGCGTTTTCTACACAGAGTCCCCACTGTCACTGAGACTTGCAAGGAAAATCGAGAAAATAAGGTGTATATATTCTGAAAGTACATTTCGAGACCTTTCAATTGATGTGGGTCTCCATACTGCATCCATTTTAGTTTTTGCGCAATATGGCGTTTTCTACACAGAGTCCCCACTTTTTTCCACAACATGGCGTTTTCTACACAGACTCCCCATTGTCACTGGAAAATCGAGAAAATCCGTTTAGCAAAGTTTTTTCTTCGGTATAAGGTGTATATATTCTGAAAGTACGTTTCGAGACCTTTCAATTGATGTGGGTATCAATACTGCATCCATTTTAGTTTTTGCGCAATATGGCGTTTTCTACCCAGAGTCCCCACTGTCACTGAGACTTGCAACCAAAATCGAGAAAATCCGTTAGGCGAAGGTTTGTTTTCCGGCATATGGTGTATATATTCTGAAAGTACATTTCGAGACCTTTCAATTGATGTGGGTATCAATACTGCATCCATTTTAGTTTTTGCGCAATATGGCGTTTTCTACACAGAGTCCCACTGTCACTGAGACTTGCAAGGAAAATCGAGAAAATCCGTTAGGCAAAGTTTGTTTTTCGGCATAGGGTGTATATATTCTGAAAGTACATTTCGAGACCTTTCAATTGATGTGCGTATCAATACTGCATCCATTTTAGTTTTTGCGCAATATGGCGTTTTCTACACAGAGTCCCCACTTTTTTCCACAACATGTCGTTTTCTACACAGACTCCCCATTGTCACTGGAAAATCGAGAAAATCCGTTTAGCAAAGTTTTTTCTTCGGTATAAGGTGTGTATATTCTGAAAGTACATTTCGAGACCTTTCAATTGATGTGGGTCTCCATACTGCATCCATTTTAGTTTTTGCGCTATATGGCGTTTTCTACACAGAATCGCCACTGTCACTGAGACTTGCAAGGAAAATCGAGAAAATCCGTTAGGCGAAAGTTTGTTTTTCGGTATAAGGTGTATATATTCTGAAAGTACATTCCGAGACCTTTCAACTGATGTGGGTCTCCATACTGCATCCATTTTAGTTTTTGCGCAATATGGCGTTTTCTACACAGAGTCCCCACTTTTTTCCACAACATGGCGTTTTCTACACAGACTCCCCATTGTCACTGGAAAATCGAGAAAATCCGTTTAGCAAAGTTTTTTATTCGGTATAAGGTGTATATATTCTGAAAGTACGTTTCGAGACCTTTCAATTGATGTGGGTCTCCATACTGCATCCATTTTAGTTTTTGCGCAATATGGCGTTTTCTACCCAGAGTCCCCACTGTCACTGAGACTTGCAATGAAAATCGAGAAAATCCGTTAGGCGAAGGTTTGTTTTTCGGAATATGGTGTGTATATTCTGACAGTACATTTTGAGACCTTTCAATTGATGTGGGTCTCCATACTGCATCCATTTTAGTTTTTGCGCAATATGGCGTTTTCTACACAGAGTCCCCACTTTTTTCCACAACATGGCGTTTTCTACACAGACTCCCCATTGTCACTGGAAAATCGAGAAAATCCGTTTAGCAAAGTTTTTTCTTCGGTATAAGGTGTATATATTCTGAAAGTACGTTTCGAGACCTTTCAATTGATGTGGGTCTCCATACTGCATCCATTTTAGTTTTTGCGCAATATGGCGTTTTCTACCCAGAGTCCCCACTGTCACTGAGACTTGCAATGAAAATCGAGAAAATCCGTTAGGCGAAGGTTTGTTTTTCGGAATATGGTGTGTATATTCTGAAAGTACATTTTGAGACCTTTCAATTGATGTGGGTCTCCATACTGCATCCATTTTAGTTTTTGCGCAATATGGCGTTTTCTACACAGAGTCCCCACTTTTTTCCACAACATGGCGTTTTCTACACAGACTCCCCATTGTCACTGGAAAATCGAGAAAATCCGTTTAGCAAAGTTTTTTCTTCGGTATAAGGTGTATATATTCTGAAAGTACATTTCGAGACCTTTCAATTGATGTGGGTCTCCATACTGCATCCATTTTAGTTTTTGCGCAATATGGCGTTTTCTACCCAGAGTCCCCACTGTCACTGAGACTTGCAATGAAAATCGAGAAAATCCGTTAGGCGAAGGTTTGTTTTTCGGCATAGGGTGTATATATTCTGAAAGTACATTTCGAGACCTTTCAATTGATGTGGGTCTCCATACTGCATCCATTTTAGTTTTTGCGGAATATGGCGTTTTCTACACAGAGTCCCCATTGTCACTGAGACTTGCACGGAAAATCGATAAAATCCGTTTGGCGAAAGTACCTTTCAATTGATGTGGGTCTCCATACTGCATCCATTTTAGTTTTTGCGCAATATGGCGTTTTCTACACAGAGTCCCCACTGTCACTGAGACTTGCAAAAAAAATCGAGAAAATCCGTTAGGCGAAAGTTTGTTTTTCGGCATATGGTGTGTATATTCTGAAAGTACATTTCGAGACCTTTCAATTGATGTGGGTATCAATACTGCATCCATTTTAGTTTTTGCGCAATATGGCGTTTTCTACACAGAGTCCCCACTGTCACTGAGACTCCCCATGTCAAAATCGAGAAAATCCGTTTAGGCAAAGTTTTTTCTTCGGTATAAGGTGTATATATTCTGTAAGTTAGTTTAGAGCCCTTTCAATTGATGTGGGTCTCCATACTGCATCCATTTTAGTTTTTGCGCAATATGGCGTTTTCTACACAGAGTCCCCACTGTCACTGAGACTTGCAACCAAAATCGAAAAAATCCGTTAGGCGAAGGTTTGTTTTCCGGCATATGGTGTGTATATTCTGAAAGTACATTTCGAGACCTTTCAATTGATGTGGGTCTCAATACTGCATCCATTTTAGTTTTTGCGCAATATGGCGTTTTCTACACAGAGTCCCCACTGTCACTGAGACTTGCAAGGAAAATCGAGAAAATCCGTTAGGCGAAGTTTGTTTTTCGGCATATGGTGTATATATTCTGAAAGTACATTTCGAGACCTTTCAATTGATGTGGGTCTCCATACTGCATCCATTTTAGTTTTTGCGCAATATGGCGTTTTCTACACAGAGTCCCCACTTTTTTCCACAACATGGCGTTTTCTACACAGACTCCCCATTGTCACTGGAAAATCGAGAAAATCCGTTTAGCAAAGTTTTTTCTTCGGTATAAGGTGTATATATTCTGAAAGTACGTTTCGAGACCTTTCAATTGATGTGGGTCTCCATACTGCATCCATTTTAGTTTTTGCGCAATATGGCGTTTTCTACCCAGAGTCCCCACTGTCACTGAGACTTGCAATGAAAATCGAGAAAATCCGTTAGGCGAAGGTTTGTTTTTCGGCATAGGGTGTATATATTCTGAAAGTACATTTCGAGACCTTTCAATTGATGTGGGTCTCCATACTGCATCCATTTTAGTTTTTGCGGAATATGGCGTTTTCTACACAGAGTCCCCATTGTCACTGAGACTTGCACGGAAAATCGATAAAATCCGTTTGGCGAAAGTTTGTTTTTTGGCTTATGGTTTTATCAATACTGCATCCATTTTAGTTTTTGCGCAATATGGCGTTTTCTACACAGAGTCCCCACTGTCACTGAGACTTGCAATCAAAATCGAGAAAATCCGTTAGGCGAAAGTTTGTTTTTCGGCATAAGGTGTATATATTCTGAAAGTACATTTCGAGACCTTTCAATTGATGTGGGTCTCCATACTGCATCCATTTTAGTTTTTGCGCAATATGGCGTTTTCTACACAGAGTCCCCACTGTCACTGAGACTTGCAAGGAAAATCGAGAAAATCCGTTAGGCGAAGGTTTGTTTTTCGGCATATGGTGTATATATTCTGAAAGTACATTTCGAGACCTTTCAATTGATGTGGGTATCAATACTGCATCCATTTTAGTTTTTGCGCAATATGGCGTTTTCTACACAGAGTCCCCACTTTTTTCCACAACATGGCGTTTTCTACACAGACTCCCCATTGTCACTGGAAAATCGAGAAAATCCGTTTAGCAAAGTTTTTTCTTCGGTATAAGGTGTATATATTCTGAAAGTACATTTCGAGACCTTTCAATTGATGTGGGTCTCCATACTGCATCCATTTTAGTGTTTGCGCAGTATGGCGTTTTCTACACAGAGTCCCCACTGTCACTGAGACTTGCAAGGAAAATCGAGAAAATCCGTTAGGCGAAGGTTTGTTTTCCGGCATATGGTGTGTATATTCTGAAAGTACATTTCGAGACCTTTCAATTGATGTGGGTATCAATACTGCATCCATTTTAGTTTTTGCGCAATATGGCGTTTTCTACACAGAGTCCCCACTGTCACTGAGACTTGCAAGGAAAATCGAGAAAGTCCGTTAGGCGAAAGTTTGTTTTTAGGCATAGGATGTATATATTCTGAAAGTACATTTCGAGACCTTTCAATTGATGTGGGTCTCCATACTGCATCCATTTTAGTTTTTGCGCAATATGGCGTTTTCTACACAGAGTCCCCACTTTTTTCCACAACATGGCGTTTTCTACACAGACTCCCCATTGTCACTGGAAAATCGAGAAAATCCGTTTAGCAAAGTTTTTTTTCGGTATAAGGTGTATATATTCTGAAAGTACATTCCGAGACCTTTCAATTGATGTGGGTTTCAATACTGCATCCATTTCAGTTTTTGCGCAATATGGCGTTTTCTACACAGAGTCCCCACTGTCACTGAGACTTGCAAGGAAAATCGAGAAAGTCCGTTAGGCGAAGGTTTGTTTTTCGGCATATGGTGTGTATATATTCTGAAAGTACATTTCGAAGTTCAATTGATGTGGGTCTCCATACTGCATCCATTTTAGTTTTTGCGCAATATGGCGTTTTCTACACAGAGTCCCCACTTTTTTCCACAACATGGCGTTTTCTACACAGACTCCCCATTGTCACTGGAAAATCGAGAAAATCCGTTTAGCAAAGTTTTTTCTTCGGTATAAGGTGTATATATTCTGAAAGTACATTTCGAGACCTTTCAATTGATGTGGGTATCAATACTGCATCCATTTTAGTTTTTGCGCAATATGGCGTTTTCTACCCAGAGTCCCCACTGTCACTGAGACTTGCAACAAAAATCGAGAAAATCCGTTAGGCGAAGGTTTGTTTTCCGGCATATGGTGTGTATATTCTGAAAGTACATTTCGAGACCTTTCAATTGATGTGGGTATCAATACTGCATCCATTTTAGTTTTTGCGCAATATGGCGTTTTCTACACAGAGTCCCCACTGTCACTGAGACTTGCAAGGAAAATCGAGAAAATCCGTTAGGCAAAGTTTGTTTTTCGGCATAGGTGTATATATTCTGAAAGTACATTTCGAGACCTTTCAATTGATGTGGGTATCAATACTGCATCCATTTTAGTTTTTGCGCAATATGGCGTTTTCTACACAGAGTCCCCACTTTTTTCCACAACATGGCGTTTTCTACACAGACTCCCCATTGTCACTGGAAAATCGAGAAAATCCGTTTAGCAAAGTTTTTTCTTCTGTATAAGGTGTATATATTCTGAAAGTACGTTTGTTTTTCGGCATAGGGTGTATATATTCTGAAAGTACATTTCGAGACCTTTCAATTGATGTGGGTATCAATACTGCATCCATTTTAGTTTTTGCGCAATATGGCGTTTTCTACACAGAGTCCCCACGTTTTCTACACAGACTCCCCATTGTCACTGGAAAATCGAGAAAGTCCGTTAGGCAAAGTTTTGTTTTTCGGTATAAGGTGTATATATTCTGAAAGTACGTTTCGAGACCTTTCAATTGATGTGGGTCTCCATACTGCATCCATTTTAGTTTTTGCGCTATATGGCGTTTTCTACACAGAACCGCCACTGTCACTGAGACTTGCAAGGAAAATCGAGAAAGTCCGTTAGGCGAAAGTTTGTTTTTCGGTATAAGGTGTATATATTCTGAAAGTACATTCCGAGACCTTTCAACTGATGTGGGTCTCCATACTGCATCCATTTTAGTTTTTGCGCAATATGGCGTTTTCTACACAGAGTCCCCACTTTTTTCCACAACATGGCGTTTTCTACACAGACTCCCCATTGTCACTGGAAAATCGAGAAAATCCGTTTAGCAAAGTTTTTTATTCGGTATAAGGTGTATATATTCTGAAAGTACGTTTCGAGACCTTTCAATTGATGTGGGTCTCCATACTGCATCCATTTTAGTTTTTGCGCAATATGGCGTTTTCTACCCAGAGTCCCCACTGTCACTGAGACTTGCAATGAAAATCGAGAAAATCCGTTAGGCGAAGGTTTGTTTTTCGGAATATGGTGTGTATATTCTGACAGTACATTTCGAGAACTTTCAATTGTTGTGGGTATCCTTACTGCATCAGAGTCCCCACTTTTTTCACAACATGGCGTTTTCTACACAGACTCCCCATTGTCACTGGAAAATCGAGAAAATCCGTTTAGAAAAGTTTTTTTTCGGTATAAGGTGTATATATTCTGAAAGTACATTTCGAGACCTTTCAATTGATGTGGGTCTCCATACTGCATCCATTTTAGTTTTTGCGCAATATGGCGTTTTCTACCCAGAGTCCCCACTGTCACTGAGACTTGCAATGAAAATCGAGAAAATCCGTTAGGCGAAGGTTTGTTTTCCGGCATATGGTGTATAAATTCTGAAAGTACATTTCGAGACCTTTCAATTGATGTGGGTCTCCATACTGCATCCATTTTAGTTTTTGCGCAATATGGCGTTTTCTACACAGAGTCCCCACTGTCACTGAGACTTGCAAGGAAAATCGAGAAAATCCGTTAGGCGAAGTTTGTTTTTCGGCATAAGGTGTATATATTCTGAAAGTACATTTCGAGACCTTTCAATTGATGTGGGTCTCCATACTGCATCCATTTTAGTTTTTGCGCAATATGGCGTTTTCTACACAGAGTCCCCACTGTCACTGAGACTTGCAACCAAAATCGAGAAAATCCGTTAGGCGAAAGTTTGTTTTTCGGCATATGGTGTATATATTCTGAAAGTACATTTCGAGACCTTTCAATTGATGTGGGTATCCATACTGCATCCATTTTAGTTTTTGCGCAATATGGCGTTTTCTACACAGAGTCCCCACTGTCACTGAGACTTGCAAGGAAAATCGAGAAAATCCGTTAGGCGAAAGTTTGTTTTTCGGCATATGGTGTATATATTCTGAAAGTACATTTCGAGACCTTTCAATTGATGTGGGTATCAATACTGCATCCATTTTAGTTTTTGCGCAATATGGCGTTTTCTACACAGAGTCCCCACTTTTTTCCACAACATGGCGTTTTCTACACAGACTGGCCATTGTCACTGGAAAATCGAGAAAATCCGTTTAGCAAAGTTTTTTATTCGGTATAAGGTGTATATATTCTGAAAGTACGTTTCTAGACCTTTCAATTGATGTGGGTCTCCATACTGCATCCATTTTAGTTTTTGCGCAATATGGCGTTTTCTACACAGAGTCCCCACTGTCACTGAGACTTGCAAGGAAAATCGAGAAAATCCGTTAGGCGAAGGTTTGTTTTCCGGCATATGGTGTGTATATTCTGAAAGTACATTTCGAGACCTTTCAATTGATGTGGGTATCAATACTGCATCCATTTTAGTTTTTGCGCAATATGGCGTTTTCTACACAGAGTCCCCACTGTCACTGAGACTTGCAAGGAAAATCGAGAAAATCCGTTAGGCGAAAGTTTGTTTTTCGGCATAAGGTGTATATATTCTGAAAGTACCTTTAGAGACCTTTCTATTTATGTGGGTCTCAATACTGCATCCATTTTAGTTTTTGCGCAATATGGCGTTTTCTACACAGAGTCCCCACTTTTTTCCACAACATGGCGTTTTCTACACAGACTCCCCATTGTCACTGGAAAATCGAGAAAATCCGTTTAGCAAAGTTTTTTCTTCCGTATAAGGTGTATATATTCTGAAAGTACATTTCGAGACCTTTCAATTGATGTGGGTCTCCATACTGCATCCATTTTAGTTTTTGCGCAATATGGCGTTTTCTACACAGAGTCCCCACTGTCACTGAGACTTGCAAGGAAAATCGAGAAAATCCGTTAGGCGAAAGTTTGTTTTCCGGCATATGGTGTATATATTCTGAAAGTACATTTCGAGACCTTTCAATTGATGTGGGTATCAATACTGCATCCATTTTAGTTTTTGCGCAATATGGCGTTTTCTACACAGAGTCCCCACTGTCACTGAGACTTGCAAGGAAAATCGAGAAAATCCGTTAGGCAAAGTTTGTTTTTCGGCATAGGGTGTATATATTCTGAATGTACATTTCGAGACCTTTCGAAAGTACATTTCGAGACCTTTCAATTGATGTGGGTCTTCATACTGCATCCATTTTAGTTTTTGCGCTATATGGCGTTTTCTACACAGAATCGCCACTGTCACTGAGACTTGCAAGGAAAATCGAGAAAGTCCGTTAGGCGAAAGTTTGTTTTTCGGTATAAGGTGTATATATTCTGAAAGTACATTCCGAGACCTTTCAACTGATGTGGGTCTCCATACTGCATCCATTTTAGTTTTTGCGCAATATGGCGTTTTCTACACAGAGTCCCCACTTTTTTCCACAACATGGCGTTTTCTACACAGACTCCCCATTGTCACTGGAAAATCGAGAAAATCCGTTTAGCAAAGTTTTTTATTCGGTATAAGGTGTATATATTCTGAAAGTACATTTCGAGACCTTTCAATTGATGTGGGTCTCCATACTGCATCCATTTTAGTTTTTGCGCAATATGGCGTTTTCTACCCAGAGTCCCCACTGTCAATGAGACTTGCAATGAAAATCGAGAAAATCCGACAGGCGAAGGTTTGTTTTTCGGAATATGGTGTGTATATTCTGACAGTACATTTTGAGACCTTTCAATTGATGTGGGTCTCCATACTGCATCCATTTTAGTTTTTGCGCAATATGGCGTTTTCTACACAGAGTCCCCACTTTTTTCCACAACATGGCGTTTTCTACACAGACTCCCCATTGTCACTGGAAAATCGAGAAAATCCGTTTAGCAAAGTTTTTTCTTCGGTATAAGGTGTATATATTCTGAAAGTACGTTTCGAGACCTTTCAATTGATGTGGGTCTCCATACTGCGTCCATTTTAGTTTTTGCGCAATATGGCGTTTTCTACCCAGAGTCCCCACTGTCACTGAGACTTGCAATGAAAATCGAGAAAATCCGTTAGGCGAAGGTTTGTTTTTCGGCATAGGGTGTATATATTCTGAAAGTACATTTCGAGACCTTTCAATTGATGTGGGTCTCCATACTGCATCCATTTTAGTTTTTGCGGAATATGGCGTTTTCTACACAGAGTCCCCATTGTCACTGAGACTTGCACGGAAAATCGATAAAATCCGTTTGGCGAAAGTTTGTTTTTTGGCATATGGTGTGTATATTCTGAAAGTACATTTCGTGACCTTTCAATTGATGTGCGTATCAATACTGCATCCATTTTAGTTTTTGCGCAATATGGCGTTTTCTACACAGAGTCCCCAGAAAATCCGGTAGGCGAAAGTTTGTTTTTCGGTATAAGGTGTATATATTCTAAAAGTACGTTTCGAGACCTTTCAATTGATGTGGGTATCAATACTGCATCCATTTTAGTTTTTGCGCAATATGGCGTTTTCTACACAGAGTCCCCACTGTCACTGAGACTTGCAATGAAAATCGAGAAAATCCGTTAGGCGAAGGTTTGTTTTTCGGTATAAGGTGTATATATTCTGAAAGTACATTTCGAGACCTTTCAATTGATGTGGGTATCAATACTGCATCCATTTTAGTTTTTGCGAGACTTGCAACCAAAATCGAGAAAATCCGTTAGGCGAAGGTTTGTTTTCCGGCATATGGTGTGTATATTCTGAAAGTACATTTCGAGACCTTTCAATTGATGTGGGTATCAATACTGCATCCATTTTAGTTTTTGCGCAATATGGCGTTTTCTACACAGAGTCCCCACTGTCACTGAGACTTGCAAGGAAAATCGAGAAAATCCGTTAGGCGAAAGTTTGTTTTTCGGCATAGGGTGTATATATTCTGAAAGTACATTTCGAGACCTTTCAATTGATGTGGGTATCAATACTGCATCCATTTTAGTTTTTGCGCAATATGGCGTTTTCTACACAGAGTCCCCACTTTTTTCCACAACATGGCGTTTTCTACACAGACTCCCCATTGTCACTGGAAAATCGAGAAAATCCGTTTAGCAAAGTTTTTTCTTCGGTATATGGTGTGTATATTCTGAAAGTACATTTCGAGACCTTTCAATTGATGTGGGTCTCCATACTGCATCCATTTTAGTTTTTGCGCTATATGGCGTTTTCTACACAGAATCGCCACTGTCACTGAGACTTGCAAGGAAAATCGAGAAAGTCCGTTAGGCGAAAGTTTGTTTTTCGGTATAAGGTGTATATATTCTGAAAGTACATTTCGAGACCTTTCAATTGATGTGGGTCTCCATACTGCATCCATTTTAGTTTTTGCGCAATATGGCGTTTTCTACACAGAGTCCCCACTTTTTTCCACAACATGGCGTTTTCTACACAGACTCCCCATTGTCACTGGAAAATCGAGAAAATCCGTTTAGCAAAGTTTTTTTTCGGTATAAGGTGTATATATTCTGAAAGTACATTTCGAGACCTTTCAATTGATGTGGGTCTCCATACTGCATCCATTTTAGTTTTTGCGCAATATGGCGTTTTCTACCCAGAGTCCCCACTGTCACTGAGACTTGCAATGAAAATCGAGAAAATCCGTTAGGCGAAGGTTTGTTTTTCGGAATATGGTGTGT